>NC_084971.1:2524749-2644030 GCF_963691925.1 Scomber scombrus | reverse complement strand
CTGCCTGCACAACACCGACCATTCAGCCACATCTACGTGTGTTCATGTGTGTGTGTGTGTGTGTGTTTGTGTGTGTGTGGGAATGACTTGTGTGTGCTGTGTGTACTGCGTGTATTGAGTCTGTTTTGGGGGAAGACAGTGACGTCGTCCTGTTGTTGGACGGCTCCCCCCCCCCCCGTTAAATGATGAGCTCAAAGACACCAAACTCATCTGAGTGTCTGCTGTGGATTGACGGCTTTACGCTAACAGTTCTCTAGCAGCCATGCTATGATGGCGGTCTCCATATTGTTGAGTGACAATAAGCCAATAACACTGACACAAGTAAAGACAGCAACCTTTAGTTTAAGTGCTTTCAATCATAAAAGGAAAAGCATAGCTGGCCCGACCGGAGGAAAACTACCAGAGGGCCACTAGCAAAAATGTGACATTTCTTTGGGTTCTTTGGGTCTTTTTGGTATTTTTTCAAGTATCTCCTATTTTCTTGTGCTGTTTTGCCAACTGTTTGCAAGGTTTACATGGTTATTTTGTTGTGTTTCTTTCCTGTGATTATAGGCAAGTTGTAGTTGATTGTTCTGCATATACACACACTGCGATGCTACTTTTAAAACAGTTAATCAACAGGGGGGGTAAAGGATATGTAATGCTGCCTAGTTACATTAAATGCCTTGTATAACTTATAAGTGTAGGGGGAGGTAGGAGGAGGAAAAAGGAGTCGTCCGGGCCTTTAAAAAAAGCCTGGGCTGGCCTTTGTAAATTTAAGTCTTTATATTCTTAAATATTCAAAGTAAAACATCACAAATGGCATAAATGTGATGTAGCCAGATTTCAGATTTTGGGACATTTTTAAGAATCAATTATGTATTTATCGCATCCACCAGTCTCACTTCCTCTGAAGCATGAGAAGAGATACCTCCTAAGACTTTTGGATCAAATTTCTTCTAAATTGTATCTACACAGAACAGCCAGATGCAGCCATGAAGAAAGCTAAAAGCATACTATCACTCAACATAATGGATGTTTGTTAGCGTACAACCTGAGCAAATGATCCACTGGGAACACCAGGATGATGTTGGTGTCTCTGTTTTCATCTTTTTTTTTGTTTTTTTGTTAGTAACTCATTTCTGCCTAGTCGTGTCTTTAATTGTGTGTTTTAGTGTGTGTTTTTTTCACTCATGTATGTACTGTTTGTTTCTGCTATCCTGTGAGTGTGTGTGAGCATGTATCATCGTGTGTGTGTCTGACAGGTAAGTGTGTGTGTGTCGTTTCTTGTAGGTGTGTGTGTGTGTGTGTGTTTATGTGTAGGCATTGAGGCGTTCTTTGGAGCGTGTGGAGTGGATGTCATGCAGCTCCTGCTCCTCCTTCGACTTGATGTCTTCGTACTTCTGGATCCGGCTGGCGTCCTTCAGGTAGCCCCAGTTAGCAGCTAGAGCCATCAGGAAGTGGACCTGAAGGAGGAGAGGAAGTCAGGGTTGTATGTATAGCAAACCAGACCAAATCTAAATGGAATGCAAGGTTTCTACATTACAAGTTTAGTCCACATGGTACCTGAATCAGAGACGGACCGAACTTGGACAAAGTATACTAAAGTAATAGATACAAGGTGTGTTGGCAGTATGATCATCAGCCACCACACCAACATAGTGTGAACATACATATGTGTACAGTAGCACAATGTACAGTAAAAAATACACTCAAAAGTCAAATGTTCTCTGTGTACTAGAAAACCCCCAGAGTCCAAAAAGAGCATTTTATTTATATCTTGTGCGCACACAATAACAATATTAGATCCATCTTCTCTCCTGTGTGTGCTACATTAAATAAAACATCATACTTCAGTAGCTCATACTTTTTTATAGTTATTATCTTGTAAAAAACATGATCCATATCTTATGCACAGTAGATTAAAACAATCTTTGGTGCTTTGAGGACTTCATAAATGTTATTTAATTAGTAGTACTGGTATGTTAGTAGTAGTATATACAGTTAGTATGTAGTGTGTACAGTTAGTAGTATGTAGTATGTTGGTATTAGTGTACTACTAACATATGTAGTATGTTAGTAGTAGTAGTGTGTACAGTTAGTAGTATGTAGTGTGTCAGAGTAGTATGTACAGTTAGTAGTATGTAGTATGTTAGTATTAGTGTACTACTAACATACTACATATGTTAGTAGTAGTGTGTACAGTTAGTAGTATGTAGTGTGTTAGAGTAGTATGTACAGTTAGTAGTATGTAGTATGTTAATTAATAACAGTTAGTAGTACAGTCAGTAGTATGTAATATGTTAGTAGTAATAGTGTGTACAGTTAGTAGTATGTAGTGTGTTAGAGTAGTATGTACACATAGTAGTATTTAGTATGTTAGTTAGTCACAGTTAGTAGTACAGTCAGTAGTATGTAATATGTTTTAGTAGTATATACAGTTAATATGTAGTATGATAGTAGTATGTAGTCAGGAGTGAGTAGCATGTTAGTAGTAGTACAGTTAGTAGTATGTAGTACTGTATGTTAGTAGCAGTAGTGTGTACAGTTAGTAGTATGTATTATGTTAGAAATAGTATATACAGTTAATATGTAGTATATTAGTGGTAGTATGTACAGTTAGTAGTATGTTAGTAGTATGTACAGTTAGAAGTAAGTAGCATGTTAGTAGTATATACTTTGTTAGTAGTAGTATACAGTTAGTAGTATGTAGTATGCAATAGGAGTACAGCTTAAGAAAACAGATTTGTGGGTAGAATACAATGGTGTAACAGGCTTGTAGCAGATGTGTATGATGGAGATAGAGGCTCTTTTGCCCACTTGACCAAATAAAGGACATAGTTTCAATTTACTCTTGAGGTACCTTAGAGAACCAGTGTGTAGGATTTAGTGGTCCTACTAGAGCCGGTGTTTGGTTTGTTCTGGGCTACTGTACAAAAATGGTGGTGCAACATGGAACAGGACCTGCTCCCTATGCAGATATAAAGGCTCATTCTAAGGTAACAAAAACACAACAATTCTTATTTTCAAGGGATTATACACTAATGAAAACATTAAGTATTATTTTCTATTGCTGCCAAGTCTGTTCCACTAGATGCCACTAAATTCCGAACACTGCACCTTTAATGAATTACAATTTAGGTAATTAGACCTCTACCACTTCTCTCTGTGGACACTTAATCGAGTCACAAAAACTCATATGCATACATCATTAACATCCTACAGCATAACATTTTGCTGATAAGAAATTCTTTGTCATATAGACTTGTTCATCAGGACTGTTCTAAACTGACTGGAAGAATAACAACCTACTGTACCAAGCTGCAATGCAGAAATCTATCTGATTCATCACGTTCAGTAAATATTGTCTTGGACGTCCCACATAGAGCTGAGATTCTATGGGGGTGGAGGGTTGGAGTGTGTTTCTGGGATAGACTCCAACCCCCTGTGACTCTGAGCAGGAATAAACAGGTGTAGAAAATGGAGGGCTGTGCGTTAATATTCAGCTTTTTTTACACTGACAGCAGACAGGAGACAGGAGAGATAACATTCAGTAAAGTGCAGGCCCGGTTAGTAGATACCTGCTGACTGCATACAGGGAAGAGAAGGATATCTGACAGAAATGATCTTCTCTACACCTCACATATCTCAACAGCCTGGTGACTCACCGACTGTATTAGTGCCGATACAAAAGAGTAGATTCACTCCTCTCTCTCTCTCTCTCTCTCTCTCTCTCTCTCTCTCTCTCTCTCTCTCTCTCTCTCTCTCACACTGGGCTCAAAATAAGGCCTCCTTCTACCATCTGCACTGATAATAAATACAACTGTGAACAAGTATTTTTTTATGTAAATATACATAAATATGGTCACAAAAAAGTCTAAATCTAAATTTGATTGTGAAAAGCGTTCAGTGTTGTTCAGTGTTGTTCAGTGTTGTTCAGTATGTGTTTTATAGTTCTGCGGAGAGCAGAAGCAATGAAGTTAAGAAGAAATGTTTCAATATTTCAGGGCAGCTGGCAAATGCGTAACTAACAAAAAACTTGTAATGCCCTCATTTTATGTCGTTAGGCAGATTATTTGGCTGCAAATATTCACATATTCATGAGATGCAAAGCAAATACTGTATGCATATCTACCAACAAAATGTGTCCTTTTAAGTTTCTGTTCCATTTGTGCTACTTTGTAGAAACTCTAATATGTGTCTCTCCGTCCTTCAGCTATTAAAATGTATATTAAATTCATTAACGTACACATCATTTACATAGACATGATACATTTATCTGTCATGTAATTGTCTCTATAGTACGAAAGATGTTAAAAAGTTAGATTCTGGTCTTAACAGTATTCTGACCAAATGTAGTTATGTTACTATGTCTTGCCTTTGTAGTCCAGTTCATTTCTGTGTGTATTTTGTCCTGTTGTCAAGTTCACCTAAAGGTTGGAGGTTCAATCATTCAGTACCAGTTAGTACTTCAGGCTACTTCATAATCAGACAAATATGAAAGTAATGGTGCTCACCATGGCAATGACAGCAGCTCCAGCTCCTGCCAGCGCGCACACAAACAGATGGAAGGTCAAGTCCAGCTGTAACACACGCAATTAAACAACTGTGAATGGAAGTCTTTGTTTTAGATGATGATCATCATATTTTCATATGCATTTTATTTGAATACTTTAACGAGTTTTACCTCATTGGATTCACACATCTTGACGAACTTCTCAGATCCTGTGCACACCTTCCTCTCGTCAGCGATGGTCACCGCTCCTGATAAATAGAATCATCATCAATTATGTGTATTTTCTGTCTTTTGTGTTTCTCATTTTATTTATTTAATCAAATTATTTAATCAAAGGTTTATTCTCTTGCCCAATACGATAACGATGTGCTGCTGGTGGCTCTTAAAATGAATACACAGTAATATGAGTGAATGCCACCACACCAAAATTACCACAGTGTTGAATCCAACCTGTAATGAACCAATGATTTTCTTTGAAGTGAGATATTGTAATTGTTCCCCATGAGAAAATGTTCATTAGATACAGACATTAGTTTGCTTTACAGGAAACCATTTTTACAGTTTTAAAATGTGGACACTAGATGGCAGTGAAGAGACTCAACAATTGCATCTTGGTGTGTCTTTTACTTTTTATGTTGCCATCCTGTAGAACAACATGGTGGAAGGTGCTGTGACTGCATCATGTAAGATGATAACAGCGGTAACACTATCTGCATTGTATGCTTGCACACGTGTGTGTAACTAGAATGTATCAATCTATAGTAACTGGATGGTTTAATATGGTGTCATACGTCATAGATTTGAACAGAACAAAAGACTGAATGTAGAATATAAAATTGATTCTTGAATTGAACCATAAACCACGGTGTTTTCTCAGTTTGAACACTCTAAGCTTTACAAAATGACTTCCTGTTGTTTGACTTTTTTAATTTCTAATATATTGTCTTTTTTCCTAACCTTATCTCCTCATCTCCAGCCTTTGGAAGAGCAGAGATCTCTCTCTGAATGCCCTCTCCTGACATACATTTTTTTCCTAGTCTCTATAGTTTGGACTCTGTCAAGAAGCGTAGATGATGTGGTTACTATAGAGACGAACATCAGTTATCCCATAAGAGATACGTGTTAAAATAGCAAATGTTCTCTCGGAAGCAAATGCTTATGATTATCATTTAATCATTTTCACGCCCATATTTGTTTCTTGTGCTCATGTTTGACCTTCAGATCACAGACCAACCTCTTCAATCCCTGAAATACAACCACTGACACTAACACTTGTTCAGTCCCCAGGCCCTGTGCCAATATTACTTCCCATAAACACAGATAGACAGGCAAAGGTTCATATTCTGTTTTGACTTCAGCTTGGAGTGATGGGGCGGAAGCATTAGACTATTCAGCCTCATTAAGCACTAATAAAGTTTATTAGAGCTTAATTAGTTCAGGTCATCTTTTGAATAGATTTTAGTAGACATTCTGGGCTCTATTGTCATTTCCGCTCATGGCGCACTGTGAGCCTTCTACTGGCAATTTGGCAAATTTTGTTGCACACACGCAGGCTTTTCCATTGCCTATCCCAGTTTGGTATTTTGGTGATTTGCCATTTACTCTCCTGCACCCGAGCAGGAAGATACACACAGTGTGTGTTCTGTCAGCTACCAGGCGGATATCAGGATTATTGAGACTTCTATTTTTTTTCACTGATACTATTTCAAAAGCACTCTACTGTAAGGCTGTATTCAAAAGCTGACTAATGTGTGTGATAAGAAAAGCTTTTCCACTTAGATAAAAACCAAAGGGAGGAAAAAGTGATGTTTCTTTCCAAATGTTGGAGCTGGGGTGTGAATGATGTCCTCTGACACAGATCAATATGGACAACCGTTCTCAGGTCAGAGCAACACAATGGGTAAATGATTCTGCTAAAAGGCAGGTCAAAGCTAACCAAGCTCTGAAAGTTAAAAGATGTTTTTCTCTGTCCTCTCTGTGTGTTTGAAATATAACAAGTGGAATACTAAAGTGTTACATGTCTGTATCCTTAAAAGCAGCATTAACATATTAAAAGTCCTTTTAAACACACATATCTTCCATCCATCCACCAGCAACACATTCTCATGTGATCTTAGCACGTACCGAACTGGCGCAGGTCCAGGCAGAGGTTGGCTCCCTCGACCAAGCTGGTGTTCTGACACATCGTCCAGACGTTGAAGTACATGAAGACGGGCAGGCTGGTGAATGCTGTCACTCCGAGCCACACCAGGAAGAACAGGTAGGCCAGGAACATCAGCTGTGAACACAGAGGCACAAGATCATGAGAGGCACATACACTAAAAACCACTTCCTGTGCCTTTTAAACATTTAAATTCACCATCGTTATAGGAAAAAGATTGCGGGTCATAATCTCTCAGGTGACCATGTGATACTTACTTTACATACTGCATTTAGTATATAAAGCTCATTTACTGCAAAAAGCATATTTCCTTGAAACCTTTAATTTACCATTATGCTTTTAACTCAGTGAATGACATTCACGCTGATTATGATTCATAAACATTAGATTGTACAGGTGTGAGTGTAATTGTGTCAATTCTCCATCATTTCACACTGAAGCATAAAAACCTTCTGTGCAACTGACTGCTCTCTCTCTCTCTCTCTCTCTCTCTCTCTCTCTCTCTCTCTCTCTCTCTCTCTCTCTCTCTCTCTCTCTCTCTCTCTCTCTCTCTCTCTCTCTCTCTCTCCCTCCCTCCCTCTCTTTCTCTCCCTCCCTCCCTCTCCTCTATGATCTCCTTTTGTTTTGCCTTTTAGCTTTTCTAGCACAGACCGCAGCCCTGTATGTGTATTTGTATGTGTGTTTATGTGTGTGTGATTGTGTGTGTGCAGTCTCCAGAGACCTGCACTAGAAAGCCTATATACCCTCTCTCCACTGCACACAGAAATACAGATGTGAGGAATTTTCTTGCGCAGAAGTGGACAGTGCTGCCTCTGCCTCTCCGTCTCCCTCCTCCACATGAATCAGACGTGACTAACAGCAAAGATGCCACATAGATTCACAAGCGAGAAACTCTGCGCAGAACTGCACAGAGATCTGTCAGACTGAGATACTGAGTTAGGCCAGTATGTGGTTTGTGTTTTCAAAGACACTGGCAATAAGAACATTGTTGACAGTGCCAATTCTGTCTAATGGCATCACTTCAGTACATAATACACAGGATATATACTTCAAATAATATTTAGCAACTTATTTACACTGTCACATGTTCCTTAAATGTATAATATCCATGTTGAACTGACACGGGCGAAAGAGCCAAGAAGTGCTCAGTAAAAATGGAAAATTGAGCATTTTCATCTCCATGGCAACTATGAAAAATCCATCTGCTCATGATTGAAAACAGTTACTAAATGGACCTTGAGGTAAAATAGCTTCCTATGCTTGTTAGTATATCACATGCTCTGTTAGTCATCAGATACATATAAAACGACAGCTCATTCACTCGTAACCGCCCTGATGGAGCAGAGTCGGTCCGATTATGTAACATATACTTTTACCAGCGAGGACATTTTGCTCACACAATGTTCAATTGCGTCATTCTATTAATGTTTTCTTAGTCTAAGGAGAGGAGGTTTTAAAAGGATAGAAACATATCTACATGATGAGTTAACTGCTGACTAATCAGTAACATCAACAGTGTATCACATTCAATCTACTGGTTCCAAAGATCTCTTACGAATGCAGTCAGGCAGCGTCCGCAGGCAGAGATTTTGAACTCTCCATAGAGATCCCTGATAGCTCCGGTGGTGAAAAAGCCCTCCACCAGCAACAGCACTCCAAATACAAAGAATCCACCTGCAAGGCCATAGATGATGTACTTCAGGATGTCAATACTGTGGAGAGACACACACACACACACATTCACAGTGTCAATGGTTAATCACTATTTATTTTCACGCTTCCTGAAATGCTGTTTGTAGACTTAATATTGATCTTCAGCTAAATCATCATGTGTACGTGCCAAAATATAAATCAGAGGTAATGAGTGGAGCTTTTGAGTGTGAGTGTGGATCTGAGGCTGGATGGTCTGTTTGGGGGCAGTTGGATGGGTCTGCATCCCTGTAGATGTGTGGACATTTTTCATTTATTCACATTCATTGATGCCTATCTGATGTATTTCCACAGGTGTGAACCAAGAGAGAGAAAAAAATCACCATTGGAGAAAAAAAAGATCCACCACTTACAGTAAGTTATTTTTTCATTATTAAGCTTTTTTTTTTTTCCTTCCTCAAAATTAGGTCATAGTTCCTGGTAATCATGAGTTCATTATAGTGGTGGATTCTGTGGAGTTTTTAAAAGTAGAAGGAATGCAAAAAATTGGGTCAGTTTCATGGTGCTTTAAATGAACTGAATCATTTTAATTATACTTTCCTGTTCGGACCTATTTTTTGGGGGGTGATTCTGGGGGCAATTGGAGGTAACAAGTTCGGGTAGCTACTGCAGATGGTAGTGATGTAATGTTTGTAATATCTGGTGTCTGGCAGACAGTCGTCACAGTGTGGACTTGTGAGTTATTATTGCTTTCCAACTAATGAGAAAGTTATGGCATTTTCAAAATAAAAGATAATGAACTCAGTGACCAGAAGAATAGAAACCACATTAAAAAAAAAAAACATTTGGTCTTGATAGCTGCCAAACTGAGAGTATGTGTTCACTTCTTACATGTATGAGAAAGACTACAGTCACACTATAGTGTTCTTAAAAGACAAAAGCCTAATAGTGTAAAAACCTACATTATGTCATGTTTCAATTCCCTGGAGCATGGGTGTGAAACATATGGCCCGTGGGCCAGAAACGGACCGCCAAGGGGTCTAATCTGTCCCACTGGATAACTTTGCAAAGAAAAAGAAAATTGCAGAAAAGTAATTCCAATTTTTCTGCTGATTCAGACCTGAGATCAAATTAGGCTGTACCTGTATGTAGCCCTTGAACTAAAATGAGTTTGACACCCCTGTCTTATAGTCAGGGGTTCCATAATGAGATGAAAAGTTAGGATGATTCTAAAGACCCATGACTGACAAGGGCCCTAAATAAATGTTTTAAAGTTAACTTATAATTATTAATAGATATTAAACTATTTTATTTACAATGTAATCATTAAACTAACGCTTTGTTTTTCTTGTTTCTGGTAAAAAATTAATCTTCCAAAGCCTCTGTATTGCCCAAACACCCCCATCTATTTACATAAAAAAGGGTTCGGCCCTGTCTCTTATTTTCACAGCTCAGCGTCAGTAGATATTGTATTATTAGTTTTGGACTATGAGAGAATTGCAAGCCTTCACAGGTAGAGGTGTGGTTATAGCAGTTGGTTGGCATTGCCTACTGTATGTGTGTGGTGGTGGGGCCCAATGTGATATATTTTCATTGGGGCCCAAAATCCCTGGCTGTGCCCCTGCTTATAGTAAAGTAAAAACAAAAAAACGGTGCTGCCCAGAAGGTTAGAAATCAACTTGGACACCAGTGGAATATGAAATTATTATCATATCATTACATAATTAGATCATTATGTAGATATAATATGCAATAATGAAAGTAAAAAAAACAGTTACTCACATGATGAAAACATCCAGCGTGTCTCCGGGGGCTCTGATGACTTCAAAGTAATTCTGGAGGATGGTGACGGTGCCGCTCAGAGCCTCGTGGCCACACCCGCAGAACAGAGCCACGCCCATGTACAGGAGGATGGTGGCGATGAGCGAGGCCCAGGGCAGGCTGCCCACGCATCGCTCGCAGCACTCCTTACAACCTGAACACACAGAACAACACGCAAATGTAATGCTAGACTGACTTTTACTTTGAAAGAATCACTGCTCCATTGAGAGTGTTAAAATGAAAAGTGTGGTGAAGCATTTTCTAACTGCATCCCGGAGTGTATTCATTAATGATGAGTCTATTAATGAAAAGTTGATTAGCTGCTTTTATCTCCTCTGTTGAACATTAACAACTTAAATGTAATTACATACACTACAAACACTGAAGCATTGCTCATACACTGATAGTGCTGACATCATGGCTGAAAGCCCAGAATAATGCTCTCAAATACATTTATTTGCATTTGAGGGGATTATTTTGACAGTGTGTAAGCAGAGAGAAGCTCTGAGGGAAATATCTGGCTCTTTAGCTGCTAAATGCTCCACTATGTTCAAAGCTGGTCACTGACTGTGTCTGTGTGCTGTGTAGTGCTGAGCAGGTAGTGTACAGTGGCTTTTTACAGCTTATTCTCTGAAAACAGCTGCCTGACACCATGAGAGCACTGAGAGTGAACCAAAACAGCTGGCCAGCTAAAAAATGAGCTGAAACTCACTTTAAAGCCCCCGTAAAGACGAGACAAGCTCATAATTCTCTGCATAGTTCATCACTACAAGAGAGACTTCTGATTTTACACAATCATTTGATACATTGTTATAAAACTATTGAATATGACATCTTTAAAGCTTATGAAACTGATAACCAGGTTCCGTTACAAGTGAATTTCTGTAACTCCCAAAGCTGTTTAGATTACACTGATCCTGCACTTCACTTCGTTTGAGTGCCACAAAAAAAGAAAGAAATCCAACCTCTAATCTCAGAGATTGGATGTATGGGTCAATGCTGTGTTTTTGTGTCCGTGTGGTTTAGTCAGATTTAAAGAGGTTAAAATATGAAAATAAACGTATGAATAACTTGCACGCATTCTTTTTTTGTGGACCCAGCATCAAATTTCTGTTTTTAATCCATTTAGAGAGAATATATTAGAGGATTATGGCAAAAATGTCTAAGTGGTGTAACCATAAAAACTTTGTACCAAATAATTCAACTTGCTTAAAAACAGTAAATTGTCAATAAAACACCATATCAACTAGTTTGGCATGATCTTACATTATAACTTTTATATTAAATAAAGGTAATGGAATACAATTGTTCTAAATATTACATTTAATCTGGGGAATCATGGAGATCAGGAAACATTCAATTTTTTTAAATGAAGTAATTATTAGTATAAATACACATAAATACACTGTAGGTGATAAAATATGTAATATTTATCATTATTTTGTGGTTACACCATTTGACATTTTCAGGGGCATTCAGTCTTACTTTTGGTAGAAAATGGTACAAATGTCATTTCAAATGATATAAAACCAACAAAAATATTAAATGTACATTTTAACAAACCTGATGCTGCTTTTAAACTAGTTTTTAAGATATTTTTCAACACAATTGCTCATCTTGCCAAAACTTATCAGCATAAATAGGAAAATCTGTCTCATTGAGGTGAACTTATCCTCTAATCAGTAGAAACTTTACTCTTTTTTTTTTTTGTTTTAAACCAACAATTATATTCCAAACAGGACTTTAAATCAACCCACACTCTCTCTCCATTCTAGGGGTGAAATGTTTGCTTTACTGCATCATGATAGAATGAATCACATCCCACTGTACCACACAGGTTGGATTGTACTGTGACAGGGTGAAACCATATGGACCTGCTGCCTTCTTGGAAATAAATCTTAATGGATGGGATTATTTGTGTCTACCTGCAGATAGAAGGAAATGAGCTAATAGCTAAATCTGGTACAATACACGTCTGAAGTCCTTTAAAAAATAAATGTAATCAACTAAACTCTCTCTTTGTCTTTTCAGCCATTCTCCTGTGTGTTTGGCATTACTGAGATCTGCCACATTACATAATTGTGCAGCGGCTGCCAAATATGCACCAGCCATCCAAAGCCTTCAGAACTGTCATTTGCTGTAGCAACCACATGTCGATATATTTCAGTGTATTCCAAGAGAAGACACGGTTGTTTTTCCTGCCGACAAACTGTTCCACACTTTAACAAACATGAACTTGTTGTCTGCAGTGCAATAGGAAGAAAGCAAACAAATGTGTTGTAACAGAAGCAGCGAATAATTAGATTGACTGTGGATTGTTGTGCAGCGTGTTATTATGTGGCTCTGTGTAACATGTGTTTGCAGGAGAGAATGAAAGTAATGAAAGTTGGCTGCATGTTGTATTCTATTAAAAATCCACACTTAAATCCACAGTTAATAGATGTTACAGTATCTGTGTTAAATCTAGTGTCATCTAAAGTGTCTTAATTGTGATTTTTGAGGTTCTTTCTCCCATGAAGAAGAAGTCTTTGTTTTCATTTTGAGACATCTTTGCTTGATTGACAGGTGTCTCAGCCTATATCAGCCAGTTGTGATGTCTGCTGTTTGCTCACCCCACCTCAGCTCCACCCACCAAGCTATATAGGCTATGGACTATTACTGGATATCAGCTGCTTTCAATTCAGAAAGCTCGCTTTAAGAAGAAAAAAAAAATCAATATCAGCCAAATCTTAACACACACACACACACACACACACACACACACACACACACACACACACACACACACACACACACACACACACACACACACACACACACACACACACACACACTAACACAGTCTTGTTTCCATCACAATACAGGTGTTCCTGGAGGCTCATCCTAACTCTAACCATAACACAACCCTAAACTAACCTTAACTTAACTAAACCATGTCTACACCCTAAAATGAATGAGGGGACATGCATTTTGTCTGCATAGGGTAGACGAGTCCCCACAACATGAGAAATACCTGGTCTACACATACACACACACACACACACACACACACATACATACACAATGCTGCCTCCTTTACCTCCCTGTTGCATAGGGTTTGTTTGTGTGTGCGTGTGTGTGCGTGCGTGCGTGTGTGTGTGAGTCATCATGCTGCTCAGGTTTAATTGACCAGCCTTGTTTCCATGCCAACAGGGGTGTGGCAGGAGCCCGCTGACCCACTTTGCCTGTAGCGTTGTCATGGCAACAGCGCAGCTCTGCAAGCACTACAGTCACACGAATGCACATTTTCACACACACACACACACACACACGCACACACGCACACACACACACACACACACACACACACACACACACACACAGCCTCCATTTGCATAGACAGAGAGTGTGTTCTCATTTGTCTTTAGTTTGTGGGAAATGATCAATGAATGATGCGAGTGTGTTTCTCAACAAAATAAGAGAGGCAGTAACGGAGGAACAAAAATGGCTGCTGTGCCCAGTAGGGAGGAAGGTACCATTTTACACTGACTGACTCCATTTAATAAAATGATCTTCACATGAGCTACATGCTAATTTTGGCTCTTTGTACACACCTACAAATCAAATCAGCTCCATCTGGTCGCCACTTTTATATATAAAGAATGAGATTTAGGGCACATTAGTGAGACAGTTGTGAGGCAGATGGATGAGCGCAGAGAGGAGGAGTGTGATACTGTCATATAAATGTGTTATGAGTGTGTGTGAAGGTGTTTCTGTGAGGGAGGTTGTGGTTGGGCGCAGCCGGTTTTTATCATTTCTGTCTAAATATTTTCATATGTACAAATGTGCAGTTGTGTTTCTGACACTGTGTGTGTGGGTGTGTGGTGTGTGTGTCTGTGTGTGTGTGTGTGTGTGTGTGTGTGTGTGTGTGTGTGTGTGTGTGTGTGTGTGTGTGTGTGTGTGTGTGTGTGTGTGTGTGTGTGTGTGTGTGTGTGTGTGTGTGTGTGTGTGTGTGTGTGTGAGTGTTTTTCAGTGTGTGTCCTGAATTTCAGCCATGTTATAATCCTCGTCATATTTCCATATTTGGGCTCTAAAGGCAGGAAAGACCCAGTGACCTGGTAAAAAGTGGGGCAGGCTGAGCACACATGGCTGTGTACTGAGTGTGTATACGTGAGGGTGTTGTCTTTGTTTAGGAGGAGGTAAATGCTTTCTGATATGATATAACCCCAAGTATCAATTGACTCTGTCATCACATATAATTACTGTAATATATCTACAGGATTGATAAGATTGCAATCCTCTATCTATCTATCTATCTATCTATCTATCTATCTATCTATCTATCTATCTATCTATCTATCTATCTATCTATCTATCTATCTATCTATCTATCTATCTATCTATCTATCTATCTATCTATCTATCTATCTATCTATCTATCTATCTATCTATCTATCTATATGTATTGGTTTATATTGGCAGTGGTGGAGTTCAGCGCTGCGATGGATTCAGACGGTTTGCCGACAGTAAGCATGAAAAACAATCCAATCAATACCATATATTATTATATATAGTAATAATAATAATCATAATAATAATCATAATAATAACCACCTTTCATTCAAGTAATGCAGCTCAAAGAGCTTTACAATAAAATAAATGATATGTTGCCATGGTAACCAGAGGTGTCATCAAAATGAACCAGAACTGAAATCTTGAAGATAATCTTTATATACATATATATACACACACACACACACACACACACACACACACACACACACACACACACACACACACACACACACACACACCTTGTGAACTCAAACATACGTAAACATTGTCACGTTGAGCCTTCGTGCTCATTAGGAAATAATTTGGACAGCACTGTCTAGCCTGATTGTCAGACAGACAACATAGCTGCTGTGTGTGTGTGTGTTTGTGTGTGTGTGTGTGTGTGTGTGTGTGTGTGTGTGGGTGGATATCTGTGTCTTGGCTCTGAGAGCGGATTACTGAGGTCTCTCTCTTTTTCTCCCTCTCTCCCTCTCTCTCATACACACATATAACGAAACACACACACTGGCCTGAAGATGCACTCCAGAGTCAAACCCCTGTTGTAATGGGAAATGACAAGTTCAGTCCCACTGCACCATTTAAAGTGAGATACAGTTGAGCACAGAGGACTATAACCCAGATAAATACACTACATCAAACTGACGTCATCTGCAGGTGAATGATGTGTCTATGTTGTTTTTTGTCAAGCCAGACGTAGCTTTGCAGGTCCCTTTTTTTCATTGGATTATGTGGATATATTCAGTGTAAATCACAGAAACACACACACACACACACACACACACACTCACACACACACACACACACACACACACACACACACACACACAACGATTCCCCGAGCTGCCAATCAAATTGTCTGCTCATCCATAAACCCCTCCTCGCCTCTCTCTATCCCTCTGTCCATCGCCTACTCACAGATCGGCTGAGAAATTCCTCAGCAGCACAGAACCAAGGAGAGAAGGAGTCGATCGTTCCTGGAGATCCACTCGTTTGCCAAGAGTTTAACGAGAATATTGAACATTGTGGTGTTTCCATTTCTCTCAACTGTTTGATGGAAATGAATGAAACCACACAACAGACCCTCATTATAACCTGTACACCAGCAGCCTCTGATGGGGACATGAATGCTTGATGTTGGCTGTCACTTCCTATACTGGATGATCCTCAGTGTTCCACCTGACAAGCAGCTGGAGATCAGTGCAGCAATGCTGACTGGATGAATAAATGGTTCATCATTGAGAAATTGTTTAATTGGCTGTGAAATCGCAATCGGGTCAATAACTCAGCAATCGATACCCATGAAAAAGTATTGATTACAAAAGGCTTTTATTTTGTAAAGTAGGCACTGCTGCATTTTCATAGCGCAACTTTATGGCAATGAACAGATCTTTGTGATGTAAGAATCCTGGAAACACACACACACAGACACACACGCACACGCACACGCACACAGCAACACAAGGCATCCTCTGTTTTCCACCAGTCTGTCAGTGAAGAGATTAGCTGTCATCTGGCCACAATCCCTAACCCACAGCCCCCACACCGCCTGAGCAACAACAACAACAACAACAACAACAAAAATCAAGCATAATTTGGTCTTGTTAATGTACAGTAAATATGGAGCAGCTGAGCTATTTTCAGGAAGCCTGTCTGCTACAGCATTACAGATTTTTGCAAATAAATCAAAGAGTTGATCTGGAAAGAGTGTATGAGCTGCAATAAGAGAGGAGGGAGAATCACATTTCAGTGATGGATGGCTTTTAGACAGGCAGACAGTATTGATTAATTGATTGATTAATTGATTGAGGGTAGTGTGAAAGGGTTACATTTACTATTAGACTGGTCATGCTCACATTGTACCAAAATGCCTTTATGCACAGATTTAACCGTTACATACTGTTCAGGGTCAAATCTGACCCTTTAAAAAAAAAAAATGATTACACGTGAGAGCTGTAAAAACACCCTATACACATTTCTTTTATCTGGACTTCTCCCTAATGTGACCCACAGGATACAAAACTGGAAACAAAATGCATAATTTTTTTGTGCAGGTGATACACATTTTTATATATGAAAATGTACAAGATTGACCTACGTTTATTAAATAAAATTCAAAAATCAGCATTTAAACTTGTTATATTTATCATACTATCATTCGTTTTTTCTATAAGATTAATCAAACATTTATTAATGACTGATGGGGAATTTATGAATGTGAATTGGTGTAGAGACTAACTATGAGTCAGAATATGAACAGTATTTAAAAGGTTTAAGGTTAAATTTTAAGCTGTTAAAATAAATTGATTTTTCCAGCTGAATTACAAAATTAAGAATTACATCACCAAATGATTTATTTTGGACTCCATTCATAAAACAAACCTTATTTAAACCAATAGTCACCCTACAACTTGTCAAAGTTGTCTATTGTTGGAGTGTGTGTTGCTAACTTGTTCAACAGTCCCAACCATTATTCCTCAGTCAGTCAGTCAGTCAGTGAGTGAGGAGAGAGCGTATGCAGCAGAGGAACTGTGTCTTTTTTCAGAGTGCTTCGACTTTTTTCGTGCAACCACTCTTGGTGCTTGTAGTTGCAAATCTTAATTTTTCAGAATGTTGTCATCACCGTTGCTCCTTTCCAGGCAACCAGTCATATTAGATGAGTTCTTGTCACCCTGGTAACCAAGGAAATGGAGAAGCTTGTTCTGTCTATCCTGAACTCTATGATGTCAGACTGAAGCTATCATAAGAAAGAGACAAAAAAGGCTGGACACTGAAGGTTGCTCCTTTCATCACCCTTCACATTGTAAGCTCGCTGTTAGCTCTCTGTTAACACAGTGTTACGTTAGCTACCTACAGTACAAGCACTTCATCCCAGCCAGTGCTTTTCTGCTAGAGAACAACTATAGGGACACACATTTTAAGTGATTTACTATGTCAAACATTAAATGTATGTTTTGTGACTGATGACAAGCTCTTGGTGGATCTGCTTACTGAGAGGTAAGAGCGGGAAAACATCTGTAATACCTTCACAATGGTGAACAGAAGTATGCAGAATTGTACATGAATGTATTTAACTGCATAAGATTCCTCTACAATCCCTTCTTTCAGTTTCATGCTTATAAAGACACATTCAGAACAGCAGTCTTGCCAATAGAAAATCCTCTGAAATACCATTTTTAGCCCATCACAGAACACTAAAACCTCCCACTGGAAGTCAGATTAAAACCAAATGTAATATAAACCAAGCCATTATACAACTCATTTGTAAAATATCACAACAATTAACCCTTCACATACTGTTCATATTCTGAATCATAATCAGTCTCTGCATCAATTCACATTCATAAATTCACCATCAGTCATTAAAAAAATGTTTGATTAATCTGATGGAAAAGAAAACTATGTTATTCTCCAGGAGAACATTTGATAGAATATGATGAATACAACATGTTTAAATGCTGATTTTTACCTTTTTTTTTTTTTTTTTTAAATAAACACAGGTCAAACTACATTTATAGATATAAAAATGTGTATCAGCTGCACAAAAATAAAAAGATGATGCATTTTATTTCCATTTTTGTATACTGTGGGTCACTAAGGAAAAATGGAAATGTGCATATGGTGTTTTTACAGCTATCAAATCTAACACATTGGTTCAATTTGACCCTGAACAGTATGTAAGGGTTAAAAGGAAAATTCCCACCTAAACTGGACTTATTTCTCTAATGTAAAGGTGTTAAAAATGGAAATTTGAACCACTCCCTCCTGAAGATGAAGAGCGGGGAGAGACAGACTGTGTAGTGATGATGTCATCTGCAGACTGAACGCTGGAGCCGCTCCACAGACGGTGAAAACTGGAAGCGCTGCCAGGACTCTGTGACAACCGACCGCGGTGACTTTACAGCAATATGGGAAGATATTGTGATTCACACAGCTGCTGGCTCGCTGTGACATTAGTCAAACACGAATTCTACGAACTCACTCGCTCGGTGTCAAAGTGTCAAAGTGTCAAATGTCGCCTAATGACTTGATGCTTTGATTTCTGGCTTTGTGAGACATCCGTATCAGCACCATCTACACCTTTATCACAGCTATATTCTTGTATTCTTGCACATGGTATTGGTGTGATTACGCAGTGTAGGTATCTCCTAGTCTACCTTTACCTAAATGAGTCTACCTCTAAAAAGGAAGCAGCCACAGATCCATTTACAGAGAACTATCTTGTGTGGCTGGTGACCGTGAGATCAGTACGATCAAAAAAGCTGCACGCTCAGCAAAATACTTGGCCATCTGCTCATTAGATGATGAAATGTCTTGCCCTTTAGGGGTGAGTGTGAGGGTGGTGTTTGAGGAACCCTCATGGCTTTAACCAATATGGAAACGGTTCACAATGTGGGAAGCATGGATGTTTTCATTTCACCACAATCTGTCCATTAAATTTGAATATTTCATCATGATAAAATATTGAGTATTGTTACATTTTGCCTGAGCGTTTCTATTTTAACGGGCGCAGCTTTATCCAAGTATTACGGTAAAAGTGGAGCGGCCCTCAGACACTCACAGACCATTGTGCGTAGTGAAACTTGACATGACGCTAATCAGCCAATCAAATCCATGCATTCGGACATGCAGAAAGACTGGACTGTCAGTGAGATACACACGGAGAGACAGAGAGGAGGCAGATAAGAACTAATATTAAGCTCTTTATTTAAGAAGCACAATCAAAAGCTTTCTATAATGCACTTTATTTTGAAATGCTATCTTTATTTGATATAAGAAAATACTTCTTTTTTTAAAAATCGACCTTATTTATCAGAAATGTAATGGCAGTTTTCCAATACACTGTCAATATCTGGGCCAGAGTTGATCAAACAGAACAAGCACTAGCAGAGCAGTAGTATGTTGCAGTGAGTGTTTGGTTGACCTCTTCCACCCACTGTTGCTCAGAATACAGCACATTTATTTATCCAGCTGCTCACATGTGGAGCGCTCACAGGCAGCAGAATGGAGCTTCTTCTAACTTAGTTACAAAGTAATTAAATTCCCTTCAGAGTAAAAAAAACCCAAAAACAAACAGAAAAGGAGAATCCTCTGTGTACTTTCTCCTCTGATTTTTTTTTTTTTATCTCTCTCCAATATCTGTTTCTCTCTCCTCCCCCTGCATTCTCTCTCTCTCTCTCTCTCTCTCTCTCTCTCTCTCTCTCTCTCTCTCTCTCTCTCTCTCTCTCTCTCTCTCTCTCTCTCTCTCTCTCTCTATCTCTCTCTCTCTCTCTCTCTCGGTCTGGGCCCGGTTAAGTCAATTTGCATTGACTTCATCCTTTCTCCATTAAGCTCCTTTCTATTAGTGGTCATAATAATGAAATGGATATGAAGCAAACACACAAGCTCCATTTTCAGTTGAGTGACTCTGGGTACTTTTCCCATTGACTCGTTCTATAAAGCTACCAATGAATTTCACACATTGTAACAGGTCAGTAAGGTCTGACCACACAGACCACCAACTCCACACATCAATGTCTTTTCTGACTTTAAAAGACAATCTGTCATCTCTTTTTAGTGGAAGTCTCTATAAATAATGTATCTTAATGCTTATGTATTTAACCCTTACATACTGTTCATATTCAACAACCAAAAAAAAAGTGTCTTTACCACATTTTGAACCACAGATCCTTGATGAATGTTTCAGAGAGCAGAGAGAGTGTATTTTTTCATTTAAGGAGAAAGAACATCTCCTATCACACAATATCATGTCCTATTTTACCTAACACATGAAAATATAACATAGCAATAATGATGTAAATGTATTTTATGTAAAGTGAAAATGAGCAGAACTTTATGGAAGTGTGGGGTTTATTGTATAACCATTAGAGCCATCAGTCTTCACTGCTACATCATAAAAAGAAATCCTCATAACTACCATCTTATTAAAACTATTAACTATTCATTTACCTAAAACACATGTCAATAGATACGGAGATAATTTGACCTGGAACAGCCTCAATGGACAAAACTTGTAGCATCTATGCAAAAGTATAATATTTTCAAATATTTTATTTTTTGTGCATTTTGGGCCACTTTAGGAAAAGTCATCAAATTTCAGAATAAAAGACATTTGTGGTGTTTTTTTTTTATTTTATTTTTTACAGCTGTTAAATGTCAAAATGGGTCAAATTTGACCCAAACAGCATGTAAGGGTTAACAGATATTTATAATGATAAATAGTGAGCATATCTCCAGACAGTGAAACTAAACTTCTATCTGTGCTGTGTGAAACAGGCAGCATCAAGCCTCATGCATACATTAGAGGACATGTTTTATATCTCCTGTTACACTGAATTCAATCTAACGATAACTGAATAATTAGCACGAGGTGTGATGTGCACTTTATGAGGACAAAAGAAGTCTCCAAAGAATTGAAACTCAAACCTGAAGAGAGTTGAGAAGAACTCAGATCAAATAAGAACAGATCAAACTAATTCACTTGAGAAACTGTTCCAGCTTTCTGTTGGTGTGTGTTTGTCTGGTTCTGTGGGGATATAACACACTGTAATCACACATGTCCAACAGTCCCAGTTAAAGATGAAATAATATAAGTTATCTGTCAGAGTTACACTTGAATCTCAAGTCAAACCCAACTGATGAACCTCCATGTGTGTAGCATATATAAGGTTTAGGGTTAGGCTCATTCATTACTGTTTAGACAGTGCTAATCTCACACAATGGCTGATCCATTATCATCCATTTAAACCTTCCTGATCAGCCTGGCTTTTGATTAAAAACTGAAATGTTTTATAGTCTTTTTATTTTATTTTATTGTATTTGTATTGATGTTTTAAATTTAATTCATCTTATTATTTGTTTCTACTTTTTTTTAAACTTTTTTTTATTATTATAATTCTATAGTTTCTTTTGTCTCTTAATCTCTTTTTTAACCTAGTTTTAGTCCAGCTTTGATTAAACATCATCTTTTATTGTTGTCTTTTGAATTTATTTTAACTTCTGCTTTTCTCTCTTATTCTATTTAACTAACTTATTTTATTTAACATTTTTACATGTTACAAAAACATTACGAAAACATTTGTAAAGTAGCTGAGTCTTCTATATGTGTAGCTATGCAACATATATAGAAATATGTGTCCAGTAAAGCATTACTTTAAATCTAAATGTGTTTTATAGGGGAAAACAACACACTTTTTTAATGTGTGTTAAATGACCTGAATGTATTTTTTCTACCTTGCAGGCAGCTGTTGGTCTTCTAATGTCTGTACAGTGTGAAAAATGAATCATCAATCTTTCCTGAGATGTCTGATCAATCTCAACAAACTTTGAATTTACATAGATTTTTGTTTCTTTGTCAAAGTTACATTATTACAAATAAACCAGCACTGAAATAAATGGAAGCCAATGTCTGTCCATTTTCACCCAGGAGGACAACATGCGTTAACTCAAAAAAGTATAATGTCAATTAAATGAGGACTATTGACCACAATTCCCAAAAATATGTGTAAAACATGTGGTAATAGGGTGGAATGAAGTTGTCTAAAACCAGACTGGGTCAATTTGGACCTGGGAGGACAAAAGTTGCGAAGTAGACAGGAAGACAACTAGAGGGTTAAATCTGCAGAAGAAGAAAAGATCAGGTGATCTCCTATGTGACCTTCTGCATATATTAGATGAGTGATGAAGAAGCAGCTACTGTATACTCAGCCTATGGAGTGATGTGGGAGTTCTGAAATCTGCATAAGTTCATTTACATAAGGGGCAAACAGAAGAAGAAGAAGCTTAAAGATTGTTGGAATTATTCTGTTGCTTGTCTTAGTATCCGCATCATTAGAACATCATTAGAAACTACAACCTATCTTTCCCTTTCTACACACTTTCCCACACATTAGTAACATCTTGTACTGACCATATAAAAAGGCACTATGTGGATAAACAGCTTGACATTTCCAGCTGACCCCAGAGTTACACGTTAGGAAACCAATGACCTGGATTTAGATGAAAAAAAACCCTGAGATTTCCAATTAAGCTCCACAAATCTCTAAAAGTGGTGCTCTGTCCTCAGCAGGATGACCAGCGAAAACAGATCAAAAAAAACCCCTCTCCATGTGTCTCTGCCACACTCTCTCTTTCACAAATCGTTCACGCTTCCTGATAAGATTTAGAAACATGAAACTTTTGATGAAGCCTGTGGAGAATTGAGATGTTCCTGAAGCAAGTTCTAACAAGAAATAGCATACTTCAGAACTTCTTCTAAGACGATACAGATGATGATGATGAGTTTTTTTTGAGACCGAGCTGCCGTTGAACATGAGATCCCATCAGTATTTATGTAAACCAAAGACAAACACAGCCTCGTGTAAAGCAGCCTAAACATCTCACAACACCACTTCAACATATGGGTCAATGACGTATAAGGATTTAGAACAACTCAATTGTAGAATAATAAAAAACAAGCATATCTAATGCAGTAGTTCAAACATTCAGAATGTTGTGTAACTGAAGATCCATATTATACATTTGAAATTAAGTGATTTTAGTGGGTTTTTCAAGAATAATTGGCACTGGCCTTTAAAAAGAGTCATGTGGTGCGACCATGATTCATCTTGAAATAAATTAATTTACTTAACACGCTTCACATCTTTTTTTACAAGTTTTCAGTAATATAAAGTGTTTGGAAACAAAGTATTTGAATTTTTTAAAAAGTTTTGTAAATGATGATCTTTTATTTATATAAGATATTTCAAGATGAATCATGGTCGCACCACATGACTTTTTTTTCAGGCCAGTGCCAATTAATCTTGAAAAACCCAATAAAATCACTTTCAAATTGTAATATGAATTGTCAGGTACACAACATTCTGAATGTTTGAACTACTTACGCATTAGATATGCTTGTTTTTATTATTTAAAATTGAGTTGTTGAAAATCCTTATACGTCATTGACCCATATACTGAAACAAACAACTGAACAAACAAACAATGTGTGGTAACTATATGTGGACCTGTGAATGATTTTAACAGCCTAACATTAGACCGTTTCCAGGTTGTTCATTGGAATGAACAGTCTGGCTTAGGTAACACCGTTAACACAGTTAACACATTTAACACATTTAAGGTGCTGTTTGCAACACACCACAATCTAATTATAAGTAGACATTGAGATTGTTTAAGTGTGCTTTAATGTACAGCATTTGTCCACAGTTCTAACTTCTCTTATGAAGATTATTTTATTTCATTACATCTGTTATTTATTCCCACAGAGGAGTTATAGTAGGGGTGTCAAACTCATTTTAGTTCAGGGCCACATGCAGCCCAATTTGATCTCAAGGGGGCCGGACCAGTAAAACCATTACATAATAACCTGTAAATAATGTATAATATAGATAATACATATTATAACTTCACTACTGTGGTAAGAAACACAATAAACTGTGTGTTAACCCACCAAGGAAAAATGATCCTTCAAATCCGAATTCTATTTCAAGTCAATTATGTCAAGTTGGACGTCTATGTGCAGACCAGAAGCCTCCACTGTGAAAATAGATGAAAATAACAATATGGTGTATTTTATTAAAACATTGGAATAAGGCCTTCTTTTCTGCAATGTTCATGTTACTGGATAACTTTACAAAATATACATAAAAATCACTCATTTATTAGAGTGCAATTTATTAAGTGTTTATATTCTGCTTATGAATTCTAATTAGTAGGGACTGGGATGTTCCCCTGGCTGCTACATCTCTGCTTTTTCATTGGTTATGTAATCTATTAACAAGTAACCAATCACAACCTCAAGGCAACACCTGGGAGATAATATTCAGCCACGTGATCTTTTACAAGGCTGATGAATATTAAAGGGGAGAGTTTCAGAATGAAAAAACATTAAATTATTAACTATTAATTGAGACTTTTGAAATCTAATGTTGCAGCCGCCAAGTACAGAAAGATAGTTATTATAAAATATCAGCATTATCACAGTTAGACCTAGATTCTAACAGTGTGAAATGGAAAATGTATATAAACAGATAAATATGCATCCTAGTATTTAAGATCAATGCTATCAGTAAAAAATGAAAGGTGAATTATCAATTCATAATGAAGCTGATAGAAATGCTTCTTTCTCTCTCTCCGATTGAATCTGTTTCCTTTTCTCAAGCATCACTGGTTTTCTCTGTCCTGTCTCATCCATCCACACATCTCTCCTTCTCACCTGTCCTAACACTTAATCACACATACACCTGTGTGTTGTCAGCTGTTTGCATCACATTTACTAAAACTATGGGGAGAAGGAGAGCGACAGCAAAAACTAAAAAAAAAAAAAAAAAAAAGCAATAAAGATGGAAAGAATGACACCAGTGTGGGATGGGAACTAGTTGAGCGGATGAACAGAAGGAGACGGGGTGATAAGAAGCAAAAAAAGAAAAGAAAAAAGAAGTGGCTGGAATGAAACATCATGTTTGCTTGTAATGTCTTGTTTCGCCTCTATCAGGCTTTCTGATTGGCTAAGACAAACCCCTTACGGAAAAAACAGGCAATTCCACCTATCACATAACAGAAGACAATTCCCTAACAGTGTTACCATAGATACAGTCTTAATAAACATTAACACAGTGATTAACGCTAACAAATGTTTATTACTGATGAAAAAAAAAAACCCAGTCATCGTTTCAGTTTGAGAATCTGTGTGAGCGGCGTCGGTGATGTCCGACTGAAGGTGCGATGAAGAAAACGGACACGCCCATTGTTGCCGCCAACAACAACAAAAAAAATATGGGCGGCTGCGATAAAAAAAACGTGAATACGCCATGTGCAAAATACAGACATACGAAGACAGAATGAATGTTTTTATATGGAAGATGCACCAAAAAAATGCAAAAAAAGAGAGAAAAATAATAGAAAACGAAATGGATGGAGGAAGAAAAATGGTTTAAAAGAAAAAAGAAAAAAAAAGACGAGGGAGGAAGAGAAGGAAAGAGGATGGGGACCTACAGAGCGAGATGGAGGTAAGTGAGAGATGAGTCAAAATAAAGGGGTAGGGGAGGGGGGGGGGGCAGAGAAAGAAAGACAAGACACAGATCTGCAGAGGTAGAGAGTTTTAAATGAATGTACAACGAGAAAGGCTGAAGAGATGAATAGATAAAGAGATGAGGCGAGTGATGGAAAGATATGAAGAAAATGGAGGGAAAGGGTAGGGATAGCGCCACAGACAGCAGAAGAAAAAAAAAGAGGGAGACATGCAGAGAGCGAGGGGAGAGGAGAGAGGAGAGGAAAAGGCGTTCAGACAAGCGTGAAGCATCAACAATGGAGGCTAACAAAGAAAATCCCAATGGAGGCATCAATCACTGCTCCACTTATCCCTCCTCCCTCTCATTTTTAGTCTTTATTTCAATGTTTTTGCCCCCCTACTCCCTCCTTCTATTACCCTCTTCCCCCCTCTCTCTCCCCCCCCCCCCTGCCACTCCCACCTCCGTCCATCCATTCACCCATCCATGCATCCATCCATCTGTCCGTCCATCTGTCCGTCCAGCCCCTCCAAAACAACACCCGACCCCTCCAGTCGTCTGCCATCTCCTCTCATCCTCAACCCAAACAATCTGCTTATTTATCCATCTATTCATGGAGACGCACAACAGAGCAGGGCCGTCTAATCCGCCGCTTTAATAAAGAGCAGACGTATAGATGGCACGATTCAAATTCACAGCCCTCATATTCCCCCCATTTCTGCCTAGAACCACACTCTCTGCGAATTCAGAGTGTTTCAAATAACACGTAGAGATGAAAGATGTGATGTTTTTTTTCTGCAGGACATGTATGCTGTCTTCTTTTTCTGTACCCACAACACACACACACACATACACACACACACACACACATACACAAAGGAATCCCATGATACAGAGAGAGATGGATGAACAGAACAATGGTAGAATGGCACAGCTGATAAAAGCTAAAAAAATAATTTTAAAAAATGAAGAAATTGAATCTTCCGTCTTACCTTTCTGGCTTTGCGATTCATCCATGTTCTCCTCCATTGTGGCAGGTTACAGTTCCCTTTGTCTCTGTTTTTGTGTGAATCTGTTTAAAGCCCCTTGCTAGCTCTCAGCACAGTGTGCGTGTGTGTGTGTATGTGGGAGGCTGTGTGTGTGTGAGTGGTTTTTTTTTCCCTCCCTGCAGATGATGGAGGCTCAGGGAAGTCCCTGTTTCTACACTCTCTCTCTCTTTACTCTGCAATCTGGGCTTCTCTAGCATCCTATCTCCACATCCATCTATAGATATAGTCTATTATATAGATTTTTTTTAAATTATATATATATATATATATATATATATAAATTTAAAAAACAGCAACATTTAGTAACATTTCCTTCATATCATACACCTTTTTTACACTCTGCTCAATGTGATGTTTATTTTTGAGACATTATTGGGTAATTAAATGCAACTTACTAATAAATAAAGCTAATGAGCCGAGACAGATGAACCCTTTTGTTTCATATATGAAAACACAAACAGGTTTATGTCAGTCTACATTTACACTAAGTGACTAAATCATGAGATCTAGGAATTGCAACAAGAGCCTTATGTTACAAATAATGAAGAAGAAATATAAAGTAGATTAAACAGAACACTGTGAAAACTTCCAAAATACACTGAAAAACAAAAAAGGGGAAGGAAGCTGTAGACACTGAAATGACAAAAATCAAAAATGATGAATGTGATGAAAATTTATTTTGTATTTTACATCAAAGCTCTTCTGTCAAAAAAGGGGGTTTCAGATACTCCTGACTGAGATCTGTGCAGTCACTCCAGTACAATGGCTGTGGTTGGACTTTCATTGGCGGTGCTTACAGCCTTGTAAAATTCCACTAACAAAATTCAACAGCAACCTGTCTTTTCACAGACAATGTCCCAGTTACTGTGGATAATCTACAGAGCCAGTTAGCTTACTTTATAGCATAGAGACTGGAAGCAGGGGGAACAGCTTGCTTGGCTCAGTATAAAGCACAAAAAGGCTGCCAGCACTTAAAAATGCTCTCCATTTACAAAAAAAGCTCACAATATGTATCTTGTTAGTTTAATCCATCCACAAAATATAGAACATTTTAGTTTTAAAGAGAGAACAATGGATCAAATGACTGCCTTACTGTATGTGTCAGTTTGGGAATTAAACCTCTCTCTCCACAGCTTTTAAAAAATCATCTCTCAACACAATTATCTGGGTTTACATCTGCAATGTTAGTCTTTGGCCGTTTCCACTGCAGGAACTTCAGGGTAATTCGTCGAAAAATTCCTGGATGGGGCTTGAGGTTGAGCGGGACGTGACGTCAACAGAAATCGCCAAAATAAGCGATTACGTGGAGATCGAAACTGTTGCAGAATGATTACGTTACCTCCAGAGTCCAGTGGGTCCTATCAAGGTCCTACTCTGCAATGGAGAACAACAGCTGAGAGGACGTTTCTGTAAAGTTCCCGCTTCCTAAATTTAAGGGTTAGGGTTTTCTTCATGGAAACGAGATTCCTTTTGTTCAATTTCACTGTAACCATCTGCTATATCCTGATGTCACCTTCCAGCATCAAACAGAAACAAACACACATAGTGACCATGGTCAAGAAAGTGGCAATTACCAGCTAAAGAGCCAGGTATTATTCTGAGAAACTGGTGGCGACCAAAAGAGAACCGAAACATTTCAATGTGAGAACATCTGGCATCCACACTAGCGTTTCCAGGTTGTTTTAGTAAAGACCTCCACCCTCAGTGAAACACCTGAGCAACATAAAACAGCTATTTTGGATAGCCATATACAGATTATAGACCAACCTGATGGCAGGTAGGGGGAGACCAGAAAGAACCCTCTTTAGGCCTCAGTGAAATGGGCTGTAAATGACTAAAAAACACATTGAAGGTATAATAAATTTAAGCTAAAGAAATATAATATCGTAGCTACATAAAATATACAATGTGTTACATGTAGCAGAGTATGTACATTAGAGAAGACAAAACATCACTCAGTTAAACATAACCTACAGTTCTATCTCACACAAGCTCCGCTCCAATCACATGCACACAATCACCCACTGAAATCTGCATGTATTTAACTAGCCAATCAGGACACACCTGCCAATTCCATGTGTCCTTCGCAGTATGAAATGCAGTGCCTCGCTGAAGTTCCCATCCTCTTCTGTTCAGTGATGGCAGAATCAGCTCACTAATTACTAGTTACTTCTCTGCAGATGGAGTCGCCACACTAATGAAGTTACTGCACACTGCGCCCAGGTCTCATCACTGCGACCAATGGGCATCTCTTCTACTACAAGTACCACGTAGAAACCACATAGAAAGTTTTTTACAACTCAACAATAGCAATGGCGGGACCATTTTCAGCTCTGTGATGTGATCACTCCTCTGTGATGAGAGCCAACCAGAGCTCGAGATTTGGTGAAGAAGAGATCACCGCTTCATCTGGCCCACCTCCACTGCCGGATGCCTCAGCTGTGACTCTCTGAGCAGCTTCACCCATAGACAAGGACGACAATCTCTCGTCTGTCTATGCAACATTGCTGACCTTCGAAAAATCAGCCACCAACTTCAGTTAATTGTGGCAGCAGAGTGTTCATGGCCCTCTCTGCCAGATACCCAATACCCCCCATGGGCTAAATTTCAATATAGGAGAAGGCAGAATCAGAATATTACAGTTTAGTGGCTGCTGCACCCCAGCTGACTACCTGTCCTCTGACACAGTGTTATGAGGTATGGCATTACAGCTGCAAATTATCGGAGTGGATGGACTAAACATTGAGAGGAGGATTCCTCTTCTGTTCTTGGGCAGCAAGGAGATAAATCTATCCTCCCAAGAGGAGATAGATTCTCCAAGGAGATTCGGGACCTGCTACTGAAACAAGTTGTCTTGATTGCTCCCATTTCAGACCCATTTTGGATCTCCACATTCTGAAGCAATGCATGGCCCAAAGATGTTCTGCATGATAAGCATCAGGAGGTTGCTGCGTTGAGGTGGTGCCAAAACACAGGGCATTCCTGCATTTTGCCATGCAGGCGATAGCCTGAAAGTACAACAGGCTGCTGTTTGGCTACTCCGGGGGTTCCCTGCACATACAGCAAGTATATTATTGGGAGTCCTCACAGCATCTCTTGATGGGAATATAACTGGGTTGAGTGATCTCCTATATAGCTGTTTTGACAGATGCGTTCCTGATGGTGTGTGTCTGTGTGTGTGTGTGTGTGGGGGGGGGGGGGGGGTGGCCTTCAGGGGAATACTGATAGTGATCAAACCCCTGAACTTCAGGCATTGCCCCTGGTTCTACAACACTTCCAGACTCAGTTCAGGAGAGACTCCATTACGCAGCCCTGCTGAAGATGGCGGAGGGCCTCTAAAGGCCTTGCTATTCAAGACAGCTTTGCTGCTTGCGGTGACCTCAGCTAAGAGAGTGAGTGAAATGTGTACCCTGTCAGTTCCCCCCAGCAGTTTGCTGCTTCATGGTGACCACAGTCGTAGTTTCAGACAGAACCCCTTCTTTGTTCCTAAGAATGTAAAGAGTTCATTTAGGATCTCTTGTGCTAAGCATTTGTGTTGGCATGTTGTGTTGAATGCACAGCCCTCCTTCAAGGCACTGAACAGTTGTTCATGTGCCATGGAAAGGGAGTGACCAGTAAAGCCATATCCAAGAAGCACCTAGCTAGTTGGCTTTGTGAGTGAATCTACCAAGCCTACAGGCAGGCAGGAAAGGACCCACCCAATGTGATCTGAGTGCATTCCACATGTAGTGTAGCAGTGTCTACAGCCTTGTTCAATGTGGTGGTGAGTGTCAAGGTGATGTACATGGTTTTCAAGGTCCATGCTCGCAGGTGTGACTTAGGACTTATGAAAAGGGTGGTGTGAGTGTCAGCTGTGGCACACCTGATCCCCCATCCCCAGGCAATTGTAGCCTGCATTCTCCCATGATCCAAGATGACTAGGGGAATGGAGTGTGCAGTGCTGTATGGGCTGTGAGCCCTGTGAGGTTAGGCCATGGTTTCACCCAGTTCATGTCCATGTTAAGTGGGCTGGGTTAGGGCCCCCTACTGTTCTGCTTAAGCGGCCGGGATTATAAAGTAGTAGGGGGGCTGCGGCAGCTAACCTATAGCTGGTCAGTGTGCAATCTGAGGGCGAACATTCATCAGGCTACACTTACTGTACCCATAGAGTCCAGTGGAAGGTGAAGCCTGTGTAAGATAGAATGAAGATTACGATATTGCAACCCTAGTTCTATAAGCACAGGTGGCTACAATATTGTGACCTAAAGTTCTGTTCTCTAAGACAGTCATTTAAGAGGCTGTGCCTCCATACCAAGGCCTACTACAACAAAGGTATATGAATGACAAAGTTGAATCAATACACAAAGAAAAGCATTTAATTGCAGAGTCAGTTGAGTGATTGCTCATATAAGCCCTCATATAATATATAGCCCCATATAAGCTTTATTAACAAGGACGTGGGGTTGATAGCTGACCTTTTCAATCTTGAAATAATAACACATAGTGAGGTTGTGCACCCTATCCATAAAGTGCAACGAGGGGTTTCCTCCTCCACACAGAGAAGTCTAAATCATATTAACCAAAGGTCTGTTCCAGAGAGGGATCACATGCTGCTATGTGTCAGCATTTCTCTAATATACTGGGCCCAGTGAGCTATTATCCAAAGGTTAGCTGAATATCTAAACAGTCCTGAGGGTCCTCATTGCCTCTTGATTGAAGTTCAAAAAGGTTTGAATTGCAATGAGTGACTATGATCACTTAATTTTGCATTTCAAGTTGTGTAAGCTCAACCCCTCAGTGGGTTGTTGTCAGTTAGTAAGCAGAGTTTAACTGTTTGCTCCATTTAAATATCGACTGAGGAGCTGGTAGAGTTTTTGAATTTTGGTTTTGAAATTTTTGAAGGGTTGTTTTTCTACAAAGTGGAACCTGGAAGAAAGAGGAGATTTTCTATGAGAGGCTAAATATGGAGAGAGAGGTCAACATTGAGTCTAAAACATGTCCATTATGTTCAATGCTGATCTCCCTGGGAATAAATATACAATTGTATACAATTGCCAGGCATTGGTAGAAAAACATCTATATCTTGCTGTTGTAATTTATTTAAGCCACTATGTGTATGATATGAATTAATTAGAGAATCTTGTAAATTATTCTGATAACATAAGTTATTCTGTTGAATAGAAGACCAAGAAACCCCAACTGTCTGTGTTTCTGTCAGTCCATTTATCGTTTGTCTATACAAATCATAGCATCAAAAGTGAAAAAAGAATATCATTTTTTTTTACATAGCAGAAGTGTTGTAGCATATTTCTAGAAACATTATTGTACATGCTTCTTTCCAACTGTGTGCACAGTTTTATGCAGCAGCCTTTACCTAATTTATTTTGAAATGATAATTTATGGTTAAACACATACTTTCATCGAGAATTAATCATAGAGGTTGAAGAACATTAATGCATTGTTTGCTATGAGACAGTTAATGCAGCATTGTTTTTGGTGTGCTTAATTACTAATACTGTGTTACTGTTAGCATGGGCCATGCCTTTATGTCTAGCAAATTGAAGAAATCACTGCTGAAATCATGTTTATGGCAAATATTTGAAGTACATTAGAGATATGTAAAGGAAGGTGGGGGTGGGGCTGGGGTTGATATTACAAAAACAGTAATTAATGAAGAGAATATAGGAGGACCTGCACAGGAGGGAGGCAGGACAGCCAATGATGAGGGAGCAGGTATGGAGACAAGCAGAGATGTTCAGTACATTAACAAACGAATCTTCAACGACAAATGTTCACAATGAACTGAGCATCGTTCATCTTTAGTGTCATCATCTGAATCAGTTATTGGTTGTATCAGAGCTCCCCCAGCTGGTGGATGACAGCACTACCATTTGTGAGCTCTGCTTATAAAGTTGTCATATACTATGCTTGCTTTTGAACAGCACAATTTACCATTTGAACCTGAAGTGTATTTTAATTGGTATATTCTTGATGTGTTGATGAAGAAGGAAACCACCACTGACACGTCTCACTTGTATATTTTTTAAAGGTTTTAATACAAAAAAGAAGAGTGTTAAAACAGCCAATCTGAAAGAGTCCCTTGTGCCGATCTGAGACTCTTTGCCAATTTTAACAAGAATATATATACAGTATCCTATCTCTAACAACTCTGTCCCTTTATCTATAGCTGCCCTTTAACCTTTTACCTAAGAGACACATGTGTTGGCATTTCACAAGATGTTACAATACAAAAAGTTCACGAGACATAAGGCCGAACAGATACTTCAAACCTTCATAACATCTTATTCAATATTTTCGGTATGTCAACTTAAAAGAATACTCAAGCAATTTAGTATTGTAATTTCATAAAGTCAGGTGACTTGTGATATTGTCACACTTCACATTAGCAGCTAAGAGGCTATTCATGTCACACTGGCTAAACAAGTAGTGTCCTCCATTCCTCACTGTGTACGTCCTGAGTGGAGACTGTAGAAGAATTAAAGGTAAATAACTCTGTCCCCAACCATAATGACAGTCTGTGTTTTTAGTGTAGCCCCCACTCTCCAATCCCCCCACGCCCCACTTGCATTATTATACTATTATATCATCATTATATCAGTGGTATAAAATGATCTTCCAATGACAATAATATCGTTTATCGCGATTATTTCTGAGACAATATATCGTCCAATTAAAGTAGTTATTGTGACAGGTGTAGTGTGTAGTTAGTATGAAGTGCAGGATTGCCTTTAATAGCCTACAACTGCAAAGACATTCTTTCCCTCTTTGCCAATGCTATGTGATAATGATAATGAAGTTTTATGAGCCTGTACCCCTGGATGATGGGGCAGAGGGGGGTTCTAGCTGGTGGCAGTAGAGAGTTAAATGACCCTGACTCTGTCTTCTATTACGTTCTCAGTCAGTGATTAAATAACGGACTACCTCAATTCTAGTGACTACATTTTTATGCATTGCGGTACATCGAATGTAAGGGGCAAAGGAGGGAAGGGTCGTGATAGGGGACGCACTCTGTAAGGCTTCAGAGGTTAAACTCACTGACAGTCAAACTACTCAGAGGTTCTTCTAAGAGACACACACTGATTCTATAGAAAGAGCTGATTTCCTACAGACAGTTGATCATCTTTTCTGTCCCATCAACAAGAATTGTTTGATTCTAGTTTGATGCGAAGTGAACTTTCTATATTTCTGCTGAAAGGTAGCATGTCTTGTTGCAGAAATTATAATTAATTGCTTTTGAATTGGCAGTAGTGGGTGAAGTGTGTATATGGGCTTTCATCCACTTCATAGTGCTTCACAGACAGCTGATAATCAGACAGAACAAACAGCCTGTAAACAACAGTGAAAACAAATTGAGACTGATGCACGCAGCAAATAAAGCTAAACGCTGACTCACCAGAAGTTTTTGTAAAACACTGCAGTGAAATCAGGTTGAAGATGGATATTCAAACTTTCAGTTAAGAAGACAAGATCATCCATATCATCAGCTTCTCTTACTAGAGCAGTCTCTGTACGACGATAAGCCTGAAAACCAGGCTGAAACATATTAAGGTAATTGTTTGAGTCAATAAAAAAACAAGTTTCTGATGATGGATCAAGGCACCTTATTTTTAAAAGAGGCTTAACAAATGCAGTGTTAAATTCTTCAGGGAAAACACACAGTTGTAGGTATTGATTAATAATTGTTAGATCATCTTCAGGCTAAAAAGGAGGCAGGAAATCGGGTTAAGAGCACAAACCTTCAGTACTGACAGGTAAAAAACTGTTTATAGTGACCTCATAGCACTGTTAAGTGATTGTTTAGATGACTTATAATTGATCTGATGGTGGCTCTCCTCTCGTCATCTGCAAATTCCAGATATCTAAATGCAACAAACTGGCAACTGAAGTCCTGAAACTATCCTAACATAAACCCAAATCCAGTGTTTCTATAGAACACCACACAACCTCCAAACATCAATGTAAAAAGCTGGCATACTTTTTTTATGTGAAACTGATACATGCTATCAAAAGTGATGTAATCACCACTGTTTGACTGCGCCACGATGGAGTCACAGTGTGTGTCTATTGACCATTAACACTGTTGCAGTAACTCCAGTTAAAGGTTAAAGGAACCATTCTTTTTCTGCTTTTCTTGCTTATCAGACTCATTAACACCATCTGAGAGCTACTGATGAACCTGTAGCTTGAATAAAAGAGCATTTCAAATATTAAAGCTATTACAGTACTATTATTAACACAAAATATATCATCTCTATTCTTTTAATGTCTGCTACAACTGGTAATGATTAACATCCAGTTTAAATAGCCCTTAGCTCAGCGTAAAAGCTTTAACAGCTGACGTCAATGAATGGATTTAAGTCCTTTTCTCCGATTTCAACATTATAGACAAGTGAGCATCAGATTCCTCATGTCTATAGGCTATTAAATCATAATAAACTTTTATTTATTAGAAATGTTCATAATTGTTCAAAGTATGAATGGATGACTGGGAGCAAAGTATAGCAGGTGCAGTTCATATTCATGAATGAGTGCAGATAAACAAACAGATGTTATAAATGTGTCATCGTCATGGCGATCTGTGGCTCAGTCTCAGCAGCCTCTGATTTTTATCGTGATGAAAGAGTTTGTGATTAAAGTGGTGTACAGAGTGAGATCAGACATAGGCTAGTGAATGTTTCACTATAATGTCAGTTTTATAAATGAATGTGTCATTTCAAATCTGCTGATGCTTCTCTTCTGTGATCTTCAGTATTAATGAGCTCTGTTCTTCGTACACTGAGGACTACATTTGAGCCACTTAGGTCAAATCTGAAATTTCCACTCTACTATTTGTTGGTCTTTTCTTATTTTCCCTTCTTCAATGCACAATGGTGATGTTGAATAAACCGGGTTTCCATGGAAACACGAGCCTTCGCCTTACTGAGCAGCTCAGCCAATCACAGGAGAGGGGCCGCACACTCATTTTTGCATGATGTCCGTATAAGAAAAGAACAGTCCCCCCCCCTCTCTTAACCACACGTTCCTTACTGCAGATATCACCAGAGAGAAATGCCTGAACCGGCGAAGTCAGCACCTAAGAAAGGCTCGAAGAAAGCCGTGACTAAAACCGCAGGGAAGGGTGGAAAAAAGAAGAGGAAGACCAGGAAGGAGAGTTACGCCATCTATGTGTACAAGGTGCTGAAACAGGTCCATCCAGACACCGGCATCTCCTCCAAGGCCATGGGCATTATGAACTCCTTTGTCAGTGACATCTTTGAGCGGATCGCCGGTGAAGCTTCTCGTCTGGCTCACTATAATAAACGCTCCACCATCACCTCCAGAGAGATCCAGACCGCTGTCCGCCTGCTGCTTCCCGGTGAGCTGGCTAAACACGCCGTGTCCGAGGGAACCAAGGCGGTGACTAAATACACCAGCTCCAAATAACCAAATAACCAACCCTGCTGCTGCTGGACTACATTTAACCCAACGGCTCTTCTCAGAGCCACTCACTCCCTCTGAAGAGCGAACTGTACTTACTACATGGCTGAGCTGTTATAGAAATGTTTGAAATGTGTTATAAGAACGCTTTTATCCATTTCTACTTAGATGTCAAAACATAAAGAGACTACTACAGAGACATGTTCATGACAACAATAGTCAATTCATTACTGTGAGAGTGTTTCTTTGGATGAGAATAGAAATAAATGTTGGGGGTGAGTTCATTTTGTAAGTTTCATGTTATGTTATTTATATAGCACTTTAAAAAGCAAACAGACTTTGCACCAAAGTGCTTTACAAAGGCAAACATACGTAGGCACATACAAGTATAAAACGATCATAGTTCAAATAAAACAACATTTAAGCACAGATGTAAAACCCCCAAAAAATCAGACAACGTATAAAACAGATTAAAAACAGAGTCTGTAGCATTAATAGTATCAGACTCTGCCTGTCTTATGGTCTCTGTCAGACTGTTCTAAAGCAATGGTGTTTCCCCACAAATGGCACCAATCATAGTGCTGTATTTTCAATGAGATGTAATAATAAAAAATAAGAAAAACATCACAAAACACAATTTTAGGGCAACATTGTTAAAAGTACTATTGTTATTATATTAACATCATTTTCTCATAAAATAAACATGCTTACTTTTGTAACCTTTAGCCTATAAACATCTATATATACACACATAAATACATACTTTAAGTATAAAAGGAAGTAGTTTGTCTCAGTTTGACAGTCTTTGTAAAACATTCCACTACTCAGAGTTTTAAAGGACATTAATAAGAATTTCACTGAATGTCAACACCTGCAGATACACACAGTAAAAAAACTAACTGATATACTGCAGGAAGACATTCATCAAATAATGTTACAATTCAACAATGATGTTCATGGTGCAACGATGTAACTAGCTGTTGTTACATCATAACAGACTGACTGGGTCCATATTACTGCACTGTCATTTATTTGTCAGTGTGTTTGATCATCAACAGTAGAACATCCTAGGTAGGGGAAATGGGTGAAACTAGCACACCTAATTGTGTACAGTAGCCTACTCATGCAATAAGTAAAATCAGTCACACTATGAAAGGAGGGTTCATCCATGGCTCCATACAAGCTAGAAGCACCACTGTTCACTGTGCTATTAGTGGATGTAATCTCTTCTTTGTGGATTTGTCCCTAAGTGTGATGTGTTTTGTTCTATAATTATGTGACAGAGGTTGAAATCATTCTCTAATTCTATTTTGAATTGATTTGTGATGAGGAGCAAACTTTACAATACTTATTTTGGGATAATACATTTGGCCAAATGATTAGACAAAATATATGTTTGATGCAATTTGTACATGATACAAAACAAATGACTAGCTCATTTTTTTCATTCTGGGCTAAATGAGTATGAAAATCCACCTGTGGATGAATGTAGTGAAATCACAGCTTTGATAACTGGAGCTACCTCTACCTAAAGTTGTGACAACAGGTAATAAGAGAATTGTACAGTTGTGGAATGAGGAGTGGAGCTAGGCTATTCATGAAAGAAATGGTTCACTAAGAAACCTCAGAAACAACCAGAACTTAGACCAGTGGTCTCCAACCCTGCTCCTGGAGAGCTACTGCCCTGCATGTTTTAGGTATCTCCTCACTCTAACACACCTGATTCTAATAATCAACTCGTTATCAAGCCCTTTGACGAGCCTCAGCTGCTTGATAACGAGTTAGAGTGAGGAGATACCTAAAACATGCAGGGCAGTAGCTCTCCAGGAGCAGGGTTGGAGACCACTGACTTAGACAGTCAGAGGGAGGATTCAGCACCTTGGAGAGTACCACTGCGGACAGTCTATTTTTAACACATATTCTTGAGATGACATTGATCATGTTTCTATACTTTCAGCAATTAAAACCCAGCTGCACCAGGATCTGGTGGTGTTGTTCCACGTGAGGAGCACCACGAGTGAATGACGAAATGCATGTTGAACGATAAGAAAGGTGTTGGAATGATATAAAGATGGAGGGAACATGTAAAGGAGGCAGACTGTTACTGTCGGCGGGAATCAGCTCAACATATGATGCTCTGAATGACATCAATTCTTCACCACAGACACTGGAACATTGACACATATATGACTTACCTGTACATATTATCAGTCAAATATTACAATCGCTTCCTCAGTGATAACATCAAGTCAAATGTTGTGTTGTGTTAGAGTGATGGTCCCACTTTCCTCTCATGCTGAGCAAAGTGACACAGCTGATCTCAATGTTAGTACCAGCTGATTATTGAACATCATGAAAGACAACAGGTCACATGAGAGGCTCACAAAACACTGGACAGCGCCTGTGGTTGGATCCCAGGATGAGATGGAGATCAGGGTATTCTAACAGGAAGAATGGTTGATGGAAGCAACAACTGAGTCAAACCAGTGTCACAAAGTACACTGAAAACTGCTTTTAGAAAGCCGAAGCTCTTTTATTCTGAGCAGAAAGTCATATTTTATAAACATCTGTATCACATATGGATGTTTGAAGATGGGTCCCATTCGTTCCTATGAAAGGTTTTTTAAATTAAACTTTATTAACAACAGTAATGTACAATACAATACAAATAACAGTACAACAATATAGAAAAGGGGGAAAATATAGAACAACATTAATCACCAAGATACAAGCATGAATTAAAATGTAAAATAATACATTATACAAAAAAAAATTATAATAAGCAATATTGCAGACACCAATTTAAATCATCTGGCAATGAAGCACACAATGTTTCTAAAAGGATGAGACGTCTTTAAAGATTTTTTTGAGACTCTACTGACAGAAACAGAGAATTTTTGAAGTTCAACACGTTTTAATTTGGAAGAAACTGATGAAATATGACTTTGTGAATATATGATGTTTGCCCAAAAGACAATTGACAATGATCAAGTTATCAACCTCAAGACTTTATGAATCTTACAGATTAAAAGGGAAATTGAGTCCAAATGTTACTTAAATGTGTATCAACATAAAATAAATGAGCAAAATATTCAACTTCTTTTACACCATTAGAAGACACGGCAGCCCTAGTCATTATAGTGTGTGATTTAATGGTTGTGTGAGGGTTATATGGAAGTTAGTAAAGCTGTCAATGTGAGTAGGAATAGAAAATGTATGACTTTGGCGCCATCCTGTGGTAGAATAAAAAAAACACAATGGTGGACAAGTAAAATCAAACACAACAGAGGTTATGTTTTCAGTTTTATTACAGAGGATATTAAAATATGTTTAATATAGTTTTATAATCCTGAACTTAAGTTAACATCACATGAACTTTACCAAACATTTACAAAAAAAGATGCTGGCAGAAGTCAGTGGTCCTCTTATCAACCACTTGCTCTCCAGAGAAATAAAATATCATGTACTCAACATTCTTACAGTTTTATTATTATGTATATTTATATCAGCTGTGTAATTGTATAATATGTTCAAGACATCTACATGTAAAAACCTTTATTGCAACGTCATCCTGCTGTTCTCTGGGTGATCATTTACTGACATGTGGGAGCATGAGAAAGTTCACTTCATGTTGATGTGAATATTTGACTTTCATATTAAAATCAATAGTTTTATGGTAACAGAAGTCATTCATTCAGGTTTAGAAGCAGCTCATTATGTGCTGGTCTCACAACACTTTTAATAAGGAATCATAAGGAAGCATGGTGTGTTAATGTATTGCTTGTCTAACATTGTCTTTATTCTACCACTGGATGGCGCTAGACATTTATTATTCCTGCTCACACTGACAGCTTTACTAACTTCCACATAAACCTCACAGAAGCATTACACCACACATTATAATAATTAAGGCTGTCATGTCTTTTAGTGGTGTAAAATAAGTTGAATATTCTGCTTTACCAAATATTATATTAAAAATTATTATATATTATACTTTATGTTGGTACACATTCAAGTAACTTGTTCCATGTTTCCTGTAAATCATGTGACTCTGAACACACAAGCAGAGTGTGTCACAGTCTGTTCTGGTGAGTGTCACTAAAATCATTTATATGTCCACTTTGCATTCTGTGAAACCTTAAAAATATAAATATTGCTTTTTAAATGTGATGTCAGCCAATACTGACAGTATGTCTCCACCCTTCAAAGCACAACAATCACTTACAATTTAATAAACTTCATATTAACCCAACATCACACAAGCTCACAGAACAAAGGACAGATTTTGTTGGAATGTGATCTCATATGGCATACGTAAGACGCAGTGTTTTGTTGATTAATGCGCATGTGTGAATAAGACAGGTGTCGTGCCAAAAAGTGATCGTCTGCCAGAATCTGATTTCTGGCCGCGGGAGCGCGCACAGCAGCCCGTTGAGCGGTAGCGCTATAAAACGTCTGATTTTCTTTGGATTAAACGGTCATAATATATACACACAACTGTACGTCCGCAATTATAGCAAAGGTATGTGTGTTAGAAAGTTTAACGTTTGTTACGTAATTATCACAAGTGTGACCAAAAGAAGTAGTTGTAGCGAAATAAGGCAATTACGTGATAGACATGTCTCTACAGTATGTGCTTGGTATATCTGATGCCTTTGTTTAGCCCTGTCTTTGGAAATTAGACTATAATGAATAAAGAAATAAAGAAATGATCCTATAAAATAACAAACAGTTTTCACCTGCCAAAAAATGATTGGAGGCCAAATGCAGTTACTGAATGGTTATTTCTGCCTAAATATGACTTGATCTCATTCATAAGCTTTCATAAGAGTTTTTCTGCCTCAAAATGACTTTATATTACTGTGGTAAGTGATATGAAGTCATTTAGCCTTTACCCTTTCAGTATCAAATTAAGAGCTGGAATCAATTTTTGGCAAGTGAAAATCTGCATTTTATGTGTTGCACTGGCACTTTACTCAGTTTACAAGAGGTAAAGGGTACTGTTTATGGTATTATCTTCTAAATATAACTCTGTTGAGTGATATGATGTCATTTTGAGAAAGAAAAACTCTTTCAGTATCAAATTAAGGGCAAGGATCAATTTTTGGAAAGTAAAGAAAAATGCTATTTATGCCATGCATTGGCCCTTTACAACATTTCCAGAGGGTACAGAGTACTGGTTAAGGCATAATCAGGTACATATAATTCTGAAGAGTTACATGAAGACATATCGTGGCAGAAAAAGCCTTTCAGTATCAGATTGGGAGCGGGAATCAATTTTTGGCAAGTAAAAAACTGCATTTTATGCGTAGCATTGGCCCTTTACACCATTTCCAGAGGGTACAGAGTACAGGTTAATCTATAATGAGCTAAATATTGCTCTGTTGAGAAATAGGAAGTAATTTTGAGCAAGAAAACTCTTTTCAGTGTCAAATTAATGGCCGTAATCAATTTTTGGCAGGTGAAAAAAGCCCATTTTGTGTTGTAATGGTCCTTTAAAAGAGTTCCAAACTGTCCTGTGAGCTCAGATCTTTATATTTATACCCGTACCTGTGCCAGCAGCTGTGCCATGTCAAATGTCATGATTCATACAGGAATAGATCTTTGATAAAGTATACACATATATAACTGGCATGAGACAAAAGTTACATTTTTTTCTTCTTTGGAACATTTCAAAAGTTTGCTTTAAATATACTTGGCATTAGATGGAAACACAACCAGGGTGTTAGAACTACTTGAAAGCAGACCCAACTTTGTCATTTTCTGGTCATGACACTCTGCACCAGCTACATTTTAAATCCTAAAATATGTGTAACCTTGATATGTATGTCACAAACCCTCCTCAGGGAGAAAAACCAGCTGCACCCCTCCGAACCAGCTTTATTTTTCATTCTTAGTTCACTTCACCTCTGCTCATCTTCTCCTCTTCACCTCACACACTCTTCCTCTCGTCACTTATTATTCTTATTCTTGTAATCTTTAATTATTCTTATTTTGCGTGCCAATTTTTATTCCCAACTAAGTTTATGTAATCCTGTATTTTTAGCAAATATATAGTATGAGCAAGATTAAGTATTAAACAGACTTTCCCTTTGCTTAATAGTGTCAGTCTTAATATGCCCAGTCTGGTCTTATTGAATGGTTGACATGTTTTCATTTTTATTAAGGAAAATACATCTGAACTCAACTCATCAGACATACATGCATACAGTAGAAAACACAAACTGTAATTAAACTCAATGATTTTCAAACGACAATCAGTGAAGAACGAAAAGATTTCTGAAATATTTGAACACAATACATTCAGGGAAATACATTTATATAGTAACTGACTGATCATGTTTTAGAATAAAGTTAATGTAATGAGCTTAATGAACACACAGTAGCAGATTTAAAGTCAACATGTAATTATTAGAAGTTGGACTAGAAGGTTTTGAATATGCCAACTATATATTATGAGACTAATAATAAAGTTGAAATTGATCCAATGATGTAATGAACATTGAAAAATGATTTCACTGAACTGATGATTTGATTATGAAAGAAAATGGATCATATGTTTCAGCATGAGGTCTAGCTGACTTTTCATAGCCTTCCCTCAACCTTTGTCTTTCCTTTATAACTTCTCTGTCAAGCTTCTCCTTTAGTGAATCAAAGAAAAGTTATAATACAAACAAGTAAACCAGAGTGACCATAAAGAAGCAATCAATAGATACTGATGGAAATATTAATTTTACCCAATTCACCCACTAGGTGGCACCACATCAAAGTTAATCACCCATCAGAGGTAAGTATCATGGTTAAATGAAAATGAAACCGTAAAGACACATTTAAAGCATTTATTACCATGAATTGTAAAGACTATTAAGAACATTTTCAAAAATACATGTGAAGAGGAAAAGAAGACATGAGAACTGTGATATGATGACTTAGCCTTACTAATCTACAGTAGAGCTTTACCTCAACAAATACAATGAGCTAAATCATTCATTTAGATCAATGAGTGTGTAGTGTGTGTCTTTAGATGAACTACCTGAATATGAGAACACTGATTGTTCTTCTTACCTCTTAAACAATCCTAAAACTCCCTTGCCAATGTTTACAAATCCTTCACCTATCATTTTAAAACCTTTTAGCAAAGGATTCATGTCCTCAGCATTCTTTCTGGCCTCCTCTTCATGTCTTTGCTGTAACCTTTCTTTTTCCTCTTTGAGCTCTCTGTCACGCTGTTCCTTCATGTTTGCCATCTCTCTTTCTCTCTCCTCTTTCTCTCTCTTTCTCTCTGCCTCTCTCTCCTCCCTCTCCCTCTTCCTCTCCTCATTCACCTCCTCCTTGTCCCTCTTCCTCTCCTCCTCTCTCTCCTTCCTCTCCCTCTCTCTCTCAGCCTGGACTTTGGCATTCATTTTCTCCATCTGTTTTTCATATTTTTCCTGTATTTTCCTCTCCAGCTCTTCTTGTTCTCTACGTATTTGTTCTTCTTTTTCTTTGAGGATACGTTGTTTCTCCTCTTCGACTGCCCTCTCAGCCTCTTGGAACATCTGATTGGTGTAGTGGCTTCCTCCGTTCTTCTGGATTATATTTCTGATCTTCTGGAGCAGGTCAGTGACCTGAGTACGATCCTTCAGCTTATTATTGAAGACATGATACTGGCCGTTACATCTGGATACAAGTTCCTGCAGGTCTGAACTTTCATCCAAGAACTCCTCAATAGTGCTATCTTCAAGAAGATCACCATGAGTAAAGAGCACCATGCTGTATCTGTCTGCAGCCTGACCAAAGATTTCTTGAATCTTCTGCACCGTCTTCATTTCCTCCTCTGTGTATCTTCCCAGTCTGATGACCACCAGGAAGACATGGGGTCCAGGAGCAGCATAAGTGATGCACTGGGTCACATCTTTAGTTGTTCTATCCATGCCAAACCTGGTATCAAACAGGCCCGGAGTGTCAATAACAGCAACCTGTTGTCCAAACACCTCACCTCTGCCCTTAGAACAGTCTACAGTCATAGACTTAGCACTGAACTTTGATTCAAAGCACTGTCTTCCCAGGATGGTGTTTCCAGTGGCACTCTTTCCAATTCCAGTTTTCCCCACCATCACCATCCTCAGCACCTTATTATTGGTTCTGTCAGATCCTGTGTAGAAGAATGTGTAACATGTATGTAAGAAAAGAAAAATCTATTCATCTGCATTGAAAGACAAATAAGGAGCTGGGGGATTGTGAATCAATTAATGTCTTCTACAAACCAACAGTTTTTACAGTGTGGGAAATTGACAACCTTTCTTTGGCAGAATTTTTCCAAGATTCACAAATTCACTCATAAACTTCTGTGGCTGGCTCTCCATGATCTAGTCATGACCATTTACAGGAAGAGGCAACAGTTCATTAAACCTGTCGTTTTGGTTGGCCTGAATGTTAGACCTATACTGTTGTTTTTTCTTATGAGGACGAGTTTGTTTCTGTAACATCATGTAGCAGCCAATAATGTAATAAGTTATTATGTTATTGGCTAGATTTTTAAAAAACTAACGTAATAACGTAAGAATATACTAATATACTAATATCACCTTTAAGTTTTATTTATTGGATATAAAGTTTCACACATCCATTGCGCATAGTCTTACTATTGTCTGAGACCTGACCAAACACATACAAAACGCCCTACTCTCTCTCTCTCTCTCTCTCTCTCTCTCTCTCTCTCTCTCTCTCTCTCTCTCTCTCTCTCTCTCTCTCTCTCTCTCTCTCTCTCTCTCTCTCTCTCTCTCTCTCAGTTCAGGCTGTTCAACCAACTATATGTCAATAGCAGTGTTAGTCTGTCTACATACAACTATATCATATGTTCACTGTTATACCAAGATAAAATAATTGTACTGTGACTTACCAAAGTTGCTGGCCATGTTTGGATTGTAATAGTTGCCGTCTATGTTTAGGTTCAAGAATGCAGAGTTGATGCTGCAGCTGAAGTAACGACACAGAGTTCAGAGTGTATCTGCTGCAGCTCCTTAAAAGCATCTCTATGCACCAAACCACTCCCACAAGCTACACTAGTGTCACAATGAAAGTGAAACTAAATACAGTACCACCTCTCTCCATTTCCAGAAAGTCCCTTCATTAACTGTAAACCTCAAACCTTGCACTCCATCTCTCTTTCACTTACAAGAAATGGCAGAACTTTTTCAAGAACTGCAGACAATGGGCTTCATTCAGTGCATATGCACAAAAACCTGTGCTTAAACCATGCTTACGAATGTTTGACGCACAAATCTGGGATTCATCAATATGTTCTTACTTAAACTTGTTTGTACTCAGCAAACACATTTCCTCAGACCATACATATGCACAAATGATGGCAGGGCTGTAGTGCTCTATATGCCTTAATGCAGCATCTTTAATGATGGTTAGTTAAAATGCTTTATTACAAAATGTATACTGATTACATTTGTGAGATATTTCATTTTTCCTAATGGGTTTATCTTAATTTTTCTGAAGCAAATGACACACACACACACACACACACACACACACACACACACACACACACACACACACACACACACACACACACACACACACACACATACACACACACATTAAATCATGAAATTATTTATTTGCGAGGTCATTTGATAACTGTTCCAGTGTTTCATTCATGTTTTCTATTGCATCATCTGGGCTTACAAAATATATTCTTAGCCTAATTCATTCACTTTTGCAAGCAGCAATGCTATTTTCATTTCAATCAAATTTTTTTTTGTTTTACTTGTGCCACTGTCCCAACCTCAGGGGACACAGTATTCACTGCTTCAGTTATTGCAGCATTAACATCGTCACTCTGGAGGACACGCTATGGTAAAGTGTGTCTTTTCTGGCTTCCACCTCCAACACAATTATTTCAATTTCTGCTGTCGTGAAATTCTTCTTATTTTAACCTTTTGGGTCATAACTCAACTTCTTTCAACTTCTCTGTTCAGCACAGTGCTCTCTTCATGATGCAACAAATGGATGTCCTTTAAGTGTGTGTTTGTTTGTCTCCTTTTACCCCCCGAGGGACACGGTCGAATGCCTTTTCCAAGTCCACAAAGCACATGTGGACTGGTTGGGCAAACTCCCATGCACCCTCAAGGATCCCGCAGAGGGTCTAGAGCTGGTCCACAGTTCCACGACCCGGGCGAAAACCACATTGTTCCTCCTGAATCCGATGTTCGACTATCCGACGGACCCTCCTCTCCAGTACCCCCGAATAGACCTTACCAGGGAGGCTGAGGAGTGTGATCCCACTATAGTTGGAACACACCCTCCGGTCCCCCTTCTTAAAAAGAGGGACCACCACCCCAGTCTGCCAATTCAGAGGCACTGCCCCCAATGTCCACGCGATGTTGCAGAGTCGTGTCAACCATGACAGCCCCACAACATCCAGGCCTTGAGGAACTCCGGGCGGATCTCGTCCACCCCCGGGGCCCTGCCACCAAGGAGCTTTTTGACTACCTCGGCCCCAGAGATAGGAGAGCTCTCGCCCGGGTCCCCAGACCCTGCTTCGTGTCGTTGGGATTGAGGAGGTCTTCGAAGTATTCCCTCCACTGATCCACAACGTCCCGAGTCGAGGTCAGCAGTCTCCACCATACACAGTGTTGACGGTGCACTGCTTCCCCCTCCTGAGACGCTGGATGGTGGTCCAGAACCTCTTCGAAGCCGTCCGGAAGTCGTTCTCCATGGCCTCACCGAACTCCTCCCATGTCCGTGTTTTTGCCTCAGCGACCGCCGCAGCCGCCCCCAGCTTGGCCTGCCGGTACCTGCCTGCTGCCTCCGGAGTCCCACAGGCCAAGAAGGCCCTATAGGACTCCTTCTTCAGCTTGACGGCATCCCTCACCGCCGGTGTCCACCAGCGGGTTATTGCCGCCACGACAGGCACCGACCACCTTGCGGCCACAAGACTGGTCGGCCGCCTTGACAATGGAGGCACGGAACATGGCCCACTCGGACTCAATGTCCCTCGCCTCCCCCGGCACATGATCAAAGTTCTCCCGGAGGTGGGAGTTGAAGCTCTCTCTGACAGGAGACTCTGCCAGACGTTCCCAGCAGACCCTTTGGGCCTGCCAGGTCTGACCGGCATCCTCCCCCACCATCGGAGCCAACTCACCACCAGGTGGTGATCAGTTGACAGCTCCGCCCCTCTCTTCGCCCGATTGTCCAAGACATGCGGCCGCAAGTCCGACGACACGACTACAAAATCAATCATCGAACTGCGGCTCAGGGTGTCCTGGTGCCAAGTGCACATATGGACACCCTTATGCTTGAAAATGGTGTTCGTTATGGACAATCCGTGACGAGCACAGAAGTCCAATAACAGAACACCGCTCGGGTTCAGGTCGTGGGGGCCGTTCCTCCCAATCACACCCTTCCAGGTCTCACTGTCGCTGCCGACGCGGGCGTTGAAGTCCCCCAGCAGAATGATGGAATCCCCAGAGGGAGCACCCTCCAGCACCCCCTCCAAGGAGTCCTAGTCCTGGTGACCCTACCAGGGGCATAAAGCCCCCGACAACTGAGCTCCTGGGGTCATTGGGACATGCAAACCCCTCCACCACAATAAGGTAGTAGCTCAGGGAGGTACTGTATAAATACATGACACTCTGAGTATCACAACATTATACATTCATAATTTGCAGTTCTTGTTATTTAACTGTATAATTGTTGTGACTATATATCAGGAGCATTGTACCATTTATCAAAATGACTTCAGCCCATGACCAAAGACTAACCGTCCGTTTTATTCACATGTATTTATGCATGTAGCTCCTCACGCTGTCTTATAGCATCTATAGCATGAGATTAGACAAGTGTACACACACATATGCATGGTTGACAAAAAATATTTCTATAAAAGCATGTTTTAAGATCTAAAAGTTAGTTTACATATTAGCTAGTATAGTACATACCTAGATAGCGAAAAATGAATTGCTCAAAAATGAATGTGTACCCATTCTCCAAATTCCTACTTTTTCATCTGTTTGAAATTTTTCTCTTTTTCTGGTTCATTTTATTCTATTCTTTTTATTCACAGGATTATTTTATTAATTTTTTTTAATAGTAGTAGTACATATGGTTTAAATTATGTTATCAAGAAGTTTATTTCAATAGCTTATATACACAAAGTCAATTCAAAGTTCTTTATAAGATGCTTTAATGACCGTGTAAAGTTAATTCAGACATTTTCTTCTAAACACATTAAATATGTCATAAATGTATTTCTAAAAAATGTGTAAAAAGCATTTCAACCATTAATATTTGAATTGTGGAGCTAGGCTTCAAACTGTGTTTCAACATTTCTTTGTTCAGGGTCTGAAAGTCACCGCCGCGTTGGTATAAACCCGCCCCTGCTGCTGTAGTGGTATAAATACATTCAGCGCACACTATTACTACTACTACTACAGTCTACAGTTAGCTAGCTGCCGAGCTAGCCGCCGAGCGTCCATGTTTAGGGCAGAGGTGGTGACTTTGATTGACAGGTGACACTTGGTAGGGGGCGGGGTTTCAGCGAACTCGACGGGCACTCCCACAGTGTTTGGGGGCAGAGAAAGAGGCTGATTTTTACACAACTTTGAAGCCTAATTTCATATATTTGGCGATTTGGCGAATCATTCAAATTTGGCAGGGTGGTTAACAACACACTTTTCTGTGGTATGTCAAACTCAGAACACATATTTATTCTTACTTTACACAGACTTTAAAAGCATTACATTATAAGTAAATCACACAATATTTTAATGAACAAATGAATACTAGTCATTCTCTGATATGAGAATGAAAAAAGAAAAAGAGAAATAATACAAGATACAAGGTAAATATAAAGCAGTGGAGATGAAAGAAAACCCAGATTTTAAGTTAGTTCATGTTGTTTTCAAGTATATAATTCAGAGGGTTTGTTACAGCTCAGTAGTTGATATCAACTAAATACAGTTTGAAGGGTTAGTCTGAACTTTGGAAACTATTAACAGACTTCTGCTAACCTGAGAGGCCAACAGTGTTCATATGGTAAAAGATGAGAGATGCATGTTGGTGCTAAAATGTATTAATAATGAAAGGAAGAAATTTTGAATTTAAAGATTGTTTATTTCACATCAGCTGAGTAGCACACAAATACAAAGAATAACAGAATAACCAAATCAGAGAATTGTACACGGGTCATCATCCTGCTGCTGTCTTTGCCTTCTCAGCCTTTCTCTTTCCTCTTCCAGTTCTCTTTCACGTTCTTCCTCTAAAAGTCTCTGCATATTTGCAATTTCTCTCTCTCTCTCCTCTCTCTCTCTCTCCCTTGCTGCTTCTCTTTCCTGCCTCTCTCTCTCCCTCTCCCTCTCCCTCTCCTCCCTTTCCCTCCTTCTTTCGTCCTCTCTCTCTCTCATCTCCCTCTCTCTCTCAGCCTGGAGTCGGGCATACATTCTCTCCATCTCTTTTTCATATTTTTCCTGTAATTTTCTCTCCTGTTCTTTTTGTTCTCTGCGTTTTTGTTTTTCTTTCTCTTTGAGGATACGTTGTTTCTCCTCCTTGATTTTCCTCTCAGCCTCTTGGAACATCTGGTTGGTGTAGTGGCTTCCTCCGTTCTTCTGGATTATATTTATGATCTTCTGGAGCAGCTCAGTGACCTGAGTACGATCCTTCAGCTTATTATTGAAGACATGATACTGGCCGTTACATCTGGATACAAGTTCCTGCAGGTCTGAACTTTCATCCAAGAACTCCTCAATAGTGGTACCTTCAAGAAGATCACCACCAGTAAAGAGCACCATGCTGTATCTGTCTGCAGCCTGGCCAAAGATTTCTTGAATCTTCTGCACTGTCTTCATTTCCTCTTCAGTGTATCTTCCCAGTCTGATGACCACCAGGAAGACATGGGGTCCAGGAGCAGCATAAGTGATGCACTGGGTCACATCTTTAGTTGTTCTATCCATGCCAAACCTGGTATCAAACAGGCCCGGAGTGTCCATCAACCTCACTGCTGCCCTTAGAACAGTCTACAGTCATAGACTTAGCACTGAACTTTGATTCAAAGTATCGTCTTCCCAGGATGGTGTTTCCAGAGGCACTCTTTCCAACTCCAGTCTTCCCCATCATCACTATCCTCAGCACCTCATGATTTTGTCCTGAATGGAAGAATAAATAACATTACATGAGATTATTGGTATTCAAAAGCTTTCATTTTTATTCATTTCTGTGCATAACAAAGTGATCTCTTGCACATTGAGTCCAACATGTTCCTTCATCTGTTTTAAATTTCAAAAGTAAGGGGCAGTTTCTGAAGGAGCAGAAACTGACTGCATATTGTTGTGCACAGTAGGTTACACACTCAAAAACTACTAGTGGCACATATTGATAATGATCTAACATGGGTGCAGTGGGTGAAGTTAGTTCATATAAATTCTTTGTAATTCTATTTGAACACACCATACCTCTTATGTTATTTGACACTTGACAAGTTCCTTTTGTCTTTTGTTGAAGTCATGGCTGTCAATTTTGTGTAATTTATTACAGATATACTGTGTACTTTAGTAGAAAGTCATTGTACTATGTCTTAGGTTTGAGGGTGTAAAATATCATGTGTGAGAATGTGTGCATCTTTGGATTAACTCAGCATAGGTCTGTGTTATGAACACTCTCTGTACAGGAGCCTTGCAGAATACAGCTACAGTGCTGGTTCTGCATTTAGCATCTGGTATGTAAGGAGGAGCCATGGCTCTGGACAACAGGAGTCAGTTGAAAAATAGGAAAGTTTTTCCACTTCTCTGAAACACTGATGGATAGTTAACATAAGTTTGATGGAGGCCCCCGTTCATGAGATCTTCAACTCCCACCTCCAGAGGAACTTCTCCTGCATTCCTACAGATGTTACATACCTCTGTAGGAGATATGTTACATACACAGTGCAATCCAATCCAATACATTCTCTTCTAATGTTATCTTTCCAACATTTTAGCTGTAATCTCTGCTTTAAAAGAAATATTTACACTGTTCAACACCCAAGACACACTATTGTTGGAGCCATCTGGACTGGCCACAGTTACTCGATTAGCCTTCCCTGTTAAGCTATTTACATTTAACCTGCAACATGAAAACTGAAATATTCAGTAAACAATATTTGTTCATTTTTTAACATTCACTGTCATGCTACATCTGGATTGCAATTAAATATAAACATATATTGCTCAATACTTCCAAAAATACACTCACTGACTGTGTTATAGCACCCACCATACCTGTAGATGAATAGTAATGTTTTGATAATCAGGTTTCATAATATTAACAAAGAGCTAAGAGGAAATGGTAAAATTTGAGTAGTTGGGTGCTATATATCTTGGAGTGTATTTTGACAACAGCTGAGTAATATCACAATGACTTACCAAAGGAGTAGTAATGGCTGGCCATGGTACAGAGTGCAGATGCCAGACCTTTCAGTCTCTCTGCTGCTGCTCTGCTCTTTATGTCTCAGAGCAGCAAACCACACCTACAGTTATTGAACTGTGAACATCACAGTGAAACTGAAACTGAATCCTGGCCTGTTCAGTTAAAACTGTTCAGTTTTTACAATTTGAATGTCTATCATGTATACACTTCTCTTTCTACATTAACTTCACTTCTATTATCTTTCCTCCCCGTCTGCATATCTAGGATGCTCCACATTTACTCCTTACTGCAACCACTGCTCACCCCTTCCTCCACCATTTACAAGAAAAGGCAGCATTTCTTTCCAACTGCACAATGAACTGTTTTCCCCCTATGGACAGAACATGGAACTGCATTTGTTCTGTTTTCTTAAAATGCTCTGTGTCACTATAAACAGAACTGAGTCCAGACTGAGAACTTATGACCAACCTGATGTTGTGTGATGATGAGGTATCATGAATGAGCTCTTAACCAGAGTGGGGTTCACTTTAACTGCTGGCTTTGATGTAAAACAGATAGGAGCTGCAGCACAGAAAGAAATATGTCTGTGTGGTATCTGACTTTTAGAAAGGAAACTTGCTGCAGAGCTGGTGACAGTTATGAATAAGGGTAGGAAAGCTCAGTGACAGGACATATCTGAAACAGTGGTCTCTATGCTATCTACCTTTGTGAAGTTAAAAGCTACTGCAGCTGCAGAGGTGATGATTTCTATAAATGAGGGCAGGTCACATCTGTATGCACACTGCACAGTGATTAGCAGGATGGAGCACAGGATGGGCGAGACTGAGGACTTACTGAGTATTTTCCTCATTCTCTCTTCCTACTTCAACTTGACCTAGAAACACAGGATTCTGTAACAATCCTATATGTTTATATCATTACCACCAGGTTTAATTACTTCAACCTCACTTCTTAGAAACCACATTTTGTCCGTAATTTTGCTTGACAGATAAGAATATTACATTATCCATGAGCCTATGCAACCTTTGCAGTGTAGAAGAAGCCAATGGCGGAAATCATATCATCGATTTTAGTGGGAGCCTCCTTATTTTTAATCCTATCTTTCTCTCTGCTTCCAATTAGTAATTTCTTCCATTAATCTCCTGATTTCATTGTAATAGAAATCAAGTGGGTGTTTGTCAGTGTCTGTTTCAGGTATGTGTTGTTGTACCTTAGGCCTAACCAGTGTGCTGTGGTTGTTTAAACATAGCATTGGTGGATGGGACACTGCGGGCAAAGCAGCTTAAAATATTGCTTATCTACAATGTAATGCTTGCTTGAAGTAATTGTGATGGTTTTGTTGTACTTGCAGTGATGAGCATTGTTTACTTGAGTTAAATGTTATCTTCTACTTCATGTATGGAATCAGAGTGGTAATGAATTCAAGAGGCTTTGTCGTTTGAGTTTTAAACAAAACACACCGAAAACTGATTTGCTCTGTAGATTTAATCAAATCTGCACAATGTTTAACTTCTGCTGGTCATTAGTGGCACACATGACCAAGTTTTAAGATCAGTGATTAACTTTTTCTTGCTGAACTGCTGTAGTCACAGTCCAGGACCTTTGACTTTTTAAACAGCTTTTTCAATCAAAGAACCAATACAGTGTAAGGCTTCAGTTTGCCACACACTGGTAGCATTCATTAATCAAGTCTGATAAACGACAGCAGAGAGCTGAAGTCGTACTTGAATGGGAGATTAAGGTTCATTCCTCTAATATATATTAGAAACACCACCACAAAAAAAAACAGACTTTTGGATTAAAGTTTATAGGATGACCTAAAAATGAACTCAAGTAAAACCAGAATCAGAAAACAATATAGTATGAGTTTCAATCATTCTTGATTACTTAATTAACAATTTGTTCATTTAGTTAATTTACATTTTGTTTTGTTTTTTACTGTTTTTCTTTCAAATTGAACTTTTAATCATAGTCTAACATCATTCAAGAATATTTTAAATTGTGTAGTTACTTCAATTATGTCTGACCACATTAATCACTAATTACAATTTAATTGACATTTTGAAAAATTGTTAATTGGTGTGGTTGGAACTGATTAATGACTCTACACGAGTCATTAGTCATAGTTCCTGCCTCTCAACTTTATTCTGTTAGTTTAATAAAAGAACATCCCAGTTGGAGTTCTACACTTTAGTGAATGTTTCAAAAAGAATAAAAACAGCAGAGGGAATTATGCACAACCATAATTGTTTATTACCAGATTATTGCACGCAGGTTTCTAGTTGTAGAAGAACAGAAGATGGAAATGAAGGAGAACCATGGTTTAACATCAGAAATGATGGGATAAAAATGATCCTGCAAGTATCCATCACTCTACCTTTTTCCCAAAAAGCACAAACACACACAGTGTGTGGAATGATCTGTACAATAAATATTCATACCTTCTTCACATGCCACTTTTTAAGTTACAACAGTGTAATCAAAATGCACATGTACACACCCACACACACAAACACACACGCACGCACACACACGCAAGATACATGTGAAGGGGAGTGGATGTTAAAGGGTAAAAGGTGTGTCGCTTGTCAGGCCAGAAGCACACAGACACACTCACACACATTAAACACCAGTAGCACAGATTTAAATAAAGCACCATCTAGTAAAAGCCTGCTGTTTTACTGCAAAGTGCTCCAAACTCAAGTGCAAAAATAAAGAATCTACATGACAAGCCCCAAAAGTTTCTTCCTTTAAATCCCCCAAAGCATCAAATATCAGCCTCTTTATCTCTCTCTCTCTCTCGCACACACACACACACACACACACACACACACAGGTCAACTGCTATAAAAATGTAAGAAGTAAATCATCTTTATTCATTTTATAAATATCCTCCATGTAACTACTGTTAATCAATGAAACTGAATCAAAAGCAGTGTTTTTTCTGAGGTAAACCCAGCTCACATCTGCTCTCTGCTTTTCTCTCCCTGTAGAACTTTGACAGTGTTTACAGTGCAGCAGTGTTTCCATCAGAGTGACACTGCCACGCAAAACAAAAGAGCTTCTTATTTCTTACAAACGTCCTCTATAAAGAGAGGGACAAGGAATTATAAAACTCCCCCTCCTACGGAGCCAAATCGAGGTCATATGTTTTCTTCATTCGAAAAAGAGATTTCAAACTAAAAGTCCAAAATGTGATATTGAATTTTGAAAAATAAAACAATGTATTTTTAAAAAAAACTATGTAAATAATTTCATTTTTGAATAAATTATTTACTTTCATCCAAATGTTTTCCTTTTTACAGTTTCAAATCTCATCTTTTTGTTTTCAAATCGTTTTTTTCAGATTCAGACATTTGGCCTTGATATTGCTTTGGAGGCGTGGTATGAAGCGAGAGGGGCGTTACAGAAAAGATGAGATTTATAATCATTGTTTTATTTTTCAAAAATTCAATATCAAAACTTAGACTTTCTCTTTTTTGAATGAAGAAAACATCGACCTTGATTTGGCTCCATACCTTCCACACTGTTACCAAAAACTACTGCACAGATTAAAGGATTATTCCAGTTGGGTCTCATTTTCATTGTTTTAGCTATCATTCCTATCAGTGGTGATAACACTGTATGTTGCTGAGATCCGGGAATGCAATGACATCACTACAATACAATGAAGTCTGAATAAAAGCGGTCAGATTAGCAAAAAACCCTGAGAGTGATCACACCCAAAATGTTGTAATAATCACTCATTAAAGAGAAAAACAGGCATAAATAATGAAGTGTGATTGATGTTAATAACACTAAGGCTTGGGTCATAATTGAACTCTTTTGTTTTCTCTGTATAATAAATGTTTGCAACCTGCTCGTGTTTCTGGACCTCAGCTCTTATTTTGGTGAATACAACCCAGCCAGCATGTCCATGTGGGCCCCACATGGGTTAAATGTGGGCTACGTGGGTACTGAGTGGGCATGGGTTTGAACTGAAAATTTTGAGGGTCTCACATGGTTTCAGTAACATGGGCCCCACATGTGAAGCCCACATGGGCTGACTGTATGAGCCCCGTAAGGGATGTAAGTGGGCTAAGCAGACATGGGCATAAACAGGGCAAATTGTATGGGCCCCATATTGTTTCAGAAACATGGGCCCCACATGTGAAGCCCATGTGGGCTGCCTAAATGGGCCCCATTTAATGTCCATTCTGATCCCACTTAGAACCCAGATGGGCTCCACCTGAAACCCAGTCAGAACACACTTGAAGCCCATATCGGCAAACACGGGTGGGGCCACCATGTAAACTGCAGACAAACCCACTTGGGACCCATATTTGCAGCCCAAATTTAATTATGGGGCCCACATGGACATGATGGCTGGGATCTGATACAAATCACAGCAAAACTACAAAAATAAGACCCGATTAATAAACTGGAAGTATCCTTGGACTCAATCCGTCCTTCAAAGTGTAAAGTCAGCCACACACACTCTTTCCATTACAGCCTCTAGAACTGAAGCCAGCACAGTTGAGTGTAGATGAGTTTTGGTGTGATTTGGTTCAGTAGAGATGGGGGCGTGGGAGTTAGACTAGCTGCTCTGATTGGATAAGCACCGTTGCCGTGGCAGTGATGTGTTGTTGATCCTGACTGTAGCTCACTGGGTCTGGTCTGGTTCATCTGTATTCTGCTTAGCTTAGCTCCCTCTCACTACTACAGAATTAACAACACATCTCATAGCAACATATAGTAATGTTCTATTTGTCCGTTAACATTTAGTGCTGGTGCGTGTCACAAGTTCAAAGCAAAAACCCCCATAGGGTGAGGGTCTATGTCTGGGCCTCTGGCAGGGACCGGCCAGGCTCACGTGGCAGAGACGGTCCAGCCACTACGAGTCCGTTGGTGTTTCGACACAGTAGAGCTTTGGTTGCCGTGGCGACGGTCGCTGACGAAGACGAGCTGCCGCTAGTTATAGTACCGTTGAGGTTCCGGTAGGGCCGCTGCCGTGGTAACGAAGCCCTTCGGCGCGGGGCGGGTATGGCGGCGGAACCGCGGAGGCACACTGAAGGAAAACTCAGACCCACCAGACAGCATCCCGGACATGAAATGACCTCATCCTGCTCAGAGGGGCCAGTGGGGTCAGAGGAGATGACCTGGGCACCGCTGTAACCGTTAGGCCGAGCCCCTCCACCCCACTGCACCGGCTGGCCAATCACAAGAGCTGAGCCGTTGTTGTTGTCCAGTCGTGGCAGAGGAGGCAGAGAGGGCGGCCCGTTGGAGATGGGAAGTCGCCAGCCATTGGTCCGTAAAGAGGAGGTGGAGGTAAACAGGGTTCTTCCAGGTGTGGAGTCCAGGACTCCTTCTGCTGGCTCTGGAGACTTGGTACAGTCCATGGGTTCTGTTAGACATACACTCTCCTCTTCCTCCTCCTCTTCCTCTAACCGCTCCAGAGACACCATCTCCAGCTCAACTGCATGACCTGAATCATCTCCCATCCCCTCCTCCTCCTTTAACACCTCTCTCTTCTCAGTTATCTCAATGTGCTCCTCTGTCAACCATTCATCCACCCTCGTCCTCTTCCTCATGTCATCCTCCACATCCTCCTCCATCCCTACATCAACAGCCGTCACTCCGTCATCCTCATCCCTCTCTTCCTCTGTCCCATCTGTGTCTCTTGGCAAGGCTACAGTCCGGCTGAGCTCTGGGGTGCAGGGGAGCGACTGGCACCTCCTCGGTGGCGCCCGCATACCCGGCGTCCCTCTGAGAAGGTGTGGAGAGGCACAAGGGTCACGAAGAGCCGGGAGGGTGAAGGTCAGGGAGATGACAGACTTGCTGGGCGTGTCTAAGAGTTTACACCGCCCTCCGTTCAGGTCCTGTCTAAGTGAGAAAGGGTTGACCCGCGCAGGGGTCCCAAGCAGAGGAGGGGTCAGAATCGCCGGGGGTAACATGTCCGACTGGCTCCTCGCCAAACCCTGACGCAGCTGGCTGCGGTCACCGGGGTGACAGGGAGAGCTGCGGCGCCGGTACGGGCTGACGTCCACCACCACAGGCTCTGAGAGGGGGGAGAAGGGAGAAACACAGATAGAGACATCAAGAAAGGAATGAGCAGGTACATATGTAGATGTGTCAGTGATGAATAAGTGTTGGCAAGATGAGAAATTTAAAAATATCTTAAAAAACTAGTTTTAAAAGCAGCATCGGGTTTGTTAAAATGTACATTTAGTATATTTGTTGGTTTTATATCATTTGAAATGACATTTGTACCATTTTCTACCAAAAGTAAGACTGAATGCTCCTGAAAATGTCAAATGGTGTAACCACAAAAGAATGATAAATATTCAATATCTTATCCACCTGCAGTGTATTTATGTGTATTTCTACTAATAATTACTTCATTTAAAAATGTAAATAGTTCCTGATCTCCATGGTTACCAGAGTAAATGTAATATTAAGAACAATTGTATTCCATTACCTTTATTTAATATAAAAGTTATAATGTAAGATCATGCCAAACTAGTTGATATGGTGTTTTATTGACAATTTACTGTTTTTAAGCAAGTTGAATTATTTGGTACAACATTTTTATGGTTACACCACTTAGACATTTTTGCCATAATCCTCTAATATATTCTCTCTGTTACAGTGTGTGATAATACTGTAAGTAAAAACATTAGGTAATCATAAAGGTATCGTTGAGGTTATCTGAGCTTTAAAAAAAGAATCACAGCATGTGTACTTATATAGCCAAAACTCACAAATTTCCCAAACTTTCCCTCTTGAATGAGGTTTGGAGATATTTTCATTTTCACAGACACATTCTAACATCCAGGGTTGTAACAGGTACTTCTCGGGGGGGGGGGGGGGGGGGGGGGGGGGGTTTGCTGAGTTGCTGACAGTTGCTGGGTCTGGTTTGGTATTCAACACTATTCTGCATATGAGTCAGCCTTGAAGTATATCATCTCTGAAGGGGAAAACCTGACATGAAGAGTTCATGTCTGAAGGCAGGCATGTGTCAAGCCTTCAAGTACATGAAACTGGGGCGTTAATCGATGCAGTGGAAACTCAGGTTTATATGTTTATTTTTAAAAATGTATTTAACAATAAAACAGATCTACAACACTGTTAAAGATTGTATCTAAAAGGGAAACTGGCATCAACACAGCATTTCTCTTCCTCTGCCAAAAGTTGTTGAATTCACATATTAAGCTTTAATTTCTGGAAGGTTTATTGGACCTTAGACAGTTTTAATGTCTCTGCTGGTGTGGGGGCAGTATTAGATGTAACAAGGATATATGACAATAATTTGGATTTACAGGAGGCTTGTGATTATATTGTTATTTGTAGATTTGTGAAAAATGATATTAGATTAATGTCAGAATTTGGGACTTTTTTTTTTCTGCAGGGACACATTTGGCCCACAGGCCGCTATTTGCCTACTTCTGGCCTAGATCATATTTCATGTCCCCTGCTTTATCATCTGATCTTGGGGCCTTTTCTTAAAAAGGGGCTCTGGGTTAAACTTAGTTACAAGACCTTCCCTGTTTCAGTTTTGTTCTCAGTGTTGCACACTCCTCAGCTCAACTGGAATATGAAAAGAGAAAAGCCTGGACAGTGGTTATAGGTGGTAGCATCACATCTGTGCAGTTACTGTAAAATGACGTGCACCCTCTGGATAATCAGAATCAAAGGTATAAAAAGTATCAAATCTACAAGTGACTAAATAAATATCTTTATTTGATCTTTTTACCAAGTGCAATGGGCTTCTCTTCCTCTTCTCCTCTCTCCATGCTCTCCAGTGTGAAGACAATGTCAGAGAAGGAGGGACGCCTCTCTGCACTCATCTGAAAATAACATCATTATGACTGTCAGTAATTATGAAACCTCAGAGAGATCCAACAGTCCATGATGATGTCAAAGAAGAGTGAAAGTGTGTGAAACATTGACTAACACAATAACAGTCATGAGTTACACTTACATTACAGCAGGTGACGGCCAGGCTTAAGAATGCTGGTGGACAATCACCAACCATGTTCTCAAATGTCTCCACATCCAGACCAAAGTCCTACACACACACACACACACACACACACACACACACACACACACACACACACACACACACACACACACACACACACACACACACACACACACACACACACACACACACACACACACACACACACACACACACCAGGGTAACATCAAGTATAAATAAACATATAGGCTTTAAATAAGGAGTTACACCTTTATACAGATATTCAGTTCATTCTTATGTTACAATACTTTTTTTTTCAAAGCTTTGTTTGATGTTTTGAATTGAAAACAAATATATAACATCTGCCCATAACAGTCTGCAATAAGGAAAAGTTCAAATAAATAAATTAATTAATTAAATGTAGCAGAAAAGAAGAGTTATAGTTCACATACCTAAACATTGTATGTATGGGCACACCTACTTCCACACATACATACACTCATATAAAACCAATTGCACATACACATATACACACACATACACACACACCAAAATTTGCATTCACACTTTGCACTAATTTAGAAAGAAGTATTCCCAAAATACTCTTGATTAACCATAGTACTAATATATATAGAATAAATACACCCATACCTACACTTACATATACACATGCATATATATATATATATATAAATATATATATATATATATATATATACATTCAATATATATAAATTCAGCAAAAAGACAAAAAAAACAACTAAATAGAATAAATGTTGAAAAAGGAATAAATTAACAATAATTATTATTATACTAAGAAAATAATAATGATCAATAATGATAAAAATAAATAAATGATTACAGTAGCTGTAATAACAGAATAAGGAAGAAGAATACATAATCTAATTTGAAGATGACGTAATAGTGGCAGAACTCATTGTCTTATTTAAAGGTCCTTACAAATTAAAGAATAAATACAATAGAGCTTTTTTACTGGGCCAGTGAGATGGGATTACTGGTTGACAGTTACCCCCCTCCCACACACACACACACACACACACAAACACCCACCTCTGTCCTGGGTAAGAAATCAGGATCAGCTTCAATCCGGGCAATGATCTCACACAGAATGATGCCGTATGCAAATACATCCACCTGAACAGAGGACAGGAAGTGATGTCAGTTCTATCCTGTGTGTGTGTGTGTGTGTGTGTGTGTGCGTGTGCGTGTGTGTGTGTGTGTTACATCTGACTGAGCACACACAGGTTGGAGCTCCAACATGATTTCACATGTTAGTTTGAATTAAAGCTGCTGTCTTTTTTGCTGCTTCTTTTTAAATTTCTCACAGAATGTTATTTATGTTACAAGTATAGAACTACACAAATACAACACAGCACAGTTTTTGTTCTGTGTGGAGCAGATTTTAAACACAATTTTAAGTTTAGGGGTAAAATACTGTTCAAATACTGTACTGTTGGTTCTCTGCAGTCTGTTGCTTTAATATCTACATTCTTCATCTGACTGGGAGTGAGTGGAATGGAGCACACTCTGGAAACTATGAACATCCTGCTGATATACAAGTGTGTTTACTTTAGTGGAAGAACAATGTAAATGTTTCTATAATTACAGTATAAGAACAGTATGTACCCAGTATGTACTACTGGTCACACAGGACTGTACTGAAATGGACAAGGGTGTGTTTTAGAGGTGTTATTTCTTCTTTCACAATATTAAAGTGTTGCTTTAATATTGCAGAAGACAAAAAAAAAGAAACAGTTTTACCTTCTCATCGTACAGCTCTCCTCTCAGAACTTCAGGAGCCATCCAATAGGGAGAGCCCACGATGGCCAGAGGCTGCTTCTCTGCACCATCACTGTGAAGAATGACACCGGTGAGAATTAGCTGTGAACTAGCGTTAACATTTTAATTATAATATTAGACACACTCCATTATTGACTTATCGTACAATCGTGTTATTATCAACATCATCAGTATCAGTAAAGTAAAAAGGGTAAAACAAGCCGAATATAAAGATCAGAAAAATAAGTGTATAATTATACTGCATGTGATTTTATATATAAATTCAAAATGGACAAAACAGTATTCTTGAATAAGTGATAACAAATACAATAAAACAATAGTGATGCTACAGCAGCTTAAAGATATGTAGAGTGTGGATTTCTCCCCACTGACCTGTAATCTGGGATCTTCTCTGCCAGGCCGAAGTCTCCCACCACAGCAGTGAACACACCGTTGTCACAGCGGACCAGACAGTTCTGCACAGTAAAACAGTCAGTAAGTAGGTTACATCTACAAACACCTTAAAACACATCAAATACAAATAAACATTGATTTGTAATTATATGTGAGCAGGTTCAATCGTTCTGTAACATGAGTATTCTGAGCTTAATGGTTGTTGGAGCAGGAACATCGTCTAAAACAGTGGTGTCAAACATACGGCCCGTGGGCCATATCCAGCCCACCGTGGGGTCCAAACTGGCCCACTGGATCATTTTGCAAAGTAGGAAAAGTAATTCCAGTTTATTAATATAACTATATTAACATATAACTTAATTGCTCACTGTTCATAGTCAAGGCTTCTGATCTTCTCATTGACGTCCAACTCGACATAATGACTTAGTGCATGATTCAGATGTGAAGGACAGACTTGTGTCAGTGGTCATGGACACATTTTATCAGCATCTCTTACCAGAGTAACCCCAAACTGACAGCCATGGCTGCAAAACGTCAGTGTTGTATATATAGAATTTAAAGATTATTATGTAATGGTTTTACTGGTCTGGCCTACTTGAAATCAAACTGGGCGGCATGTGGCCCCTGAACTAAAATGATTTGGACACCCCTGATCTAAACCCTGCACTGCTTTACAAGAACCTCCTGTGAGTCTAAATAACTCAAGTACTCTCATTGTGTTCCATTACAAGTGGAAACTTAACGACAACAATGGCTCAGCTACAGAGGTCTGGAAGAAATAGCTCTCAGGGTGGAAGCCTGAGCTTGTGTTCAGCTTCCTTTTGTAGAAGTAACTGTAAGAGCTAACTGTTAGCTCTTTTCCTGTTATTCATTTGCTTTGAGCCTCCTGTTTCCTGCTTCGGTTGATAGGAGGCCAGATGTTTCTCAGTGACAGTAAAACATACAGACCTTCAATGCACCTTCCTTAACATTTACTCGCTCTATTAGTTTTGGTACAAGATGTCTGTAGGTTTGTAGTTGATTTCTCCCTCATGATCAATACAGTGCATATCACTCTGGTCTGCTGTACCTTGGAGGTGAGGTCTCTGTGGAATATGCCTTTGCTGTGCAGGTACTGAAGCCCCCGGGCGATATCCAGAGACAGACCAATCCTGACCCCCCACGACAGGTACAGATCGCTGTCCAGCAGCTGCTCCAGGTTGCCTCCATTTATGTACTGCAGGAAGAGACGGAGGACAAAATAGAGAGTGAGTGAGAAGAGCCAAATCTCACTGAATGAGTGAATCTAAACTAGACATGGCGTTAATAGTACTGCACTTTCATATGCTGTACACACAGACACACACACACTGACACACACTGACACACACACACATTTTCTGTGTGTAATTCAACAACTGCACGCCAAAAACAGAGGAAGACATGAAACATATAAACTGCTTAGTACTGTTTGCAAGATACAACCACAGCTGTCACTTATCTGATTTATCTTATGGTGTAACCATGGTAACCACCCCTCTCCCAGATGGTATGGCAGTATATACTAGACATTTGGCAACAGTGTCTCTATATATATATATATACAATATGCAACATTTGGGAAGGGTTATATGAAGGGAAACAATTATGTTCATGAATATGACCCACATATTTTTATTAGTATTTTCATTAGACTGAGTCAGATGATTCTATTCAGCAGTCAACAGAGTCCTCTGCTGGTGAGGGCAGCTATGTTCACCTCTCTCTCCACGGTAACCATGTAAACCTTTCATCATGAGTTTGGAAGACTCCTTTTGTAAACGTCTACTACTACTGGAGCATAATAATTAAAGCAGACTCACACTGATGTACACACTGTATAGCAGCTGTATTATAATTATCTTAATAATAATAATAATAATGATAATGATAATGAATGAAACCAGGTGAAGGTAATAAAAGGCCAGTGCGAAAGTGAGAGTCACTAGAAACGTGACCCAGAATGAAAAGGAGAGGTGTGAGTGATGGGTTTACCTCAGTCAGAGCGTGGAGTTGACCCTCGTGCACACAAACCCCAAGAAACCTGAGGAGAGGTGGAGAAACTATGATTTAAAAGAAGACATTTCATCATTTATGAATCTACAGTCACAGTATCTTCCTTCATTGTTACAGCCTGCATTCAACCAATACATGTACAAATGTGTCGATTCAGCGCCCCCTTGTGTTCATTAACAGCAGTGAAGAGCTTCAATAGTATTTCAGGTATTTCCATATGATGCTACTTTCTACATTTCAGAGGGAAATATTGTACTTTCTACTCCACTACATTTATTTGATAGCTTTAGTTACTTTTCAGATGCAGATTTGACACAATGGATAATATAACAAGCTTTTAAAATACACATTGTTAAAGGTGGACTCACATTTCAGATGTCTATGAGTTGTTAACAGATCCACCAAATAGAGATTTTTCCCTTTAAACTTCTCACATGATTTCATTTCAATAAATGTTCAAATGATCCAATATTTCAGCAAAAATCAAAGATTAGAGAAAAAGTCCAGAAACTGAAAACACATTTGTGTATCAGAACTTACTTTTTTCTTCTTTCCTCTCCCATGAATCATCTCACCACCCCTCACATTTATCTGCTGACCCTTTGGAAGGGGCCCCACCCCTAGGTTGGGAACCACTGGACTAAACTAGCTAACTGTATATAAAGTAGTGTAAACTAGCTCCACCTCCAGCAGCTACAACAGTAACATGCTGCTCTAACACTGATGCTTCACTATTAATAATCTAATGATGTCATATATTATAATATATCAGTCAGAGGACCAAACCACTAATACTGCATACTACATCGCTCATGATACTGCAGTACTTTTACTGTAATACTGCATACTACATCGCTCATAATACTGCAGTACTTTTACTGTAATACTGCATACTACATCGCTCATAATACTACAGTACTTTTACTAATACTTGATATTTTTCATCATTGGCTCAGATGCTCTTTCATGCAGCCTTCATAACCTGCCAAAATAAGTGGCCATATGTATTACTTACTTTATTATTTAGTTGATAATTACTTTAGAAATATGAGAATATAGTAATTAAATGTTTTACTCCGTTATAGTGGTTGGTTGATTTCAATTTATCTTTATTCACTTTCAATTGAATCTTTTTTCTTTGATTCTTTGTAGATTTTGTTCAATGACTATCATGCCATAGTACTGAAAGTTACTGATCTAACCTCACTCAGTACTATATCAGCTTCAGGCAGCCTTATATGTTTAAAGTGTGTTTTTTAGATGCACAGTGTATACAAAGTGACCTACCTGAGTATATTGGGGTGGCAAAGTCTGTTCATGAGCTGCACTTCTCGTAGCATGTTAGCTTTGTTGCTGGCCAGCGTGTTCATTTTCAGTGCCATCACCTGTCCCGTGATGCGATGCTGCACCTGGAAAACAACCAGGAAGCAGGTGAAAGGTGAGAGTTGCATCTACTGAGAACTACTAACCATAGACTGTATATAAAATGGACGTAACGTCTGTGACGTCACCCATTGGTTTGTGGACTGCTGCTTGGAAGCGTAGTATCGGATCTGAGCAGCGCCATCTTGAAAATTTCCGGTGCATCCCGGGTAAAAAAAAAACACGGATTATACTTATATGGGCATCAGGAGGAGCATGAGGCGCCCTCCTGAACCTGTGAACCAATTAACCTGTCAATCACGACGTAGCCACGCCCTAATGCATACCCTGCTTTATCGTCAAATATAAAATCAGGGAGGCCAGAATTTCACAAATGAACATCATACTGCATTGAAGAAGGCTTTAAACTAGCGATTAAGACCATAAACACATTTTGAAAACGTTTACTGAGGTTATAAATAAAGTGAGAAGTTGGTGAATTCTCCATTGACTTGTATAGAGACGGAAGTCCTTTTGACACCAAAACGGTCGCCCCCTGGTGGCCTTTTTATAGAATGCAGTTTTAAGTTACTTCCGCGTTCGCATCATTTCAGAGGACCAGAACTCCCCGCCTGCTACTAACACAGTCCAGATCAAATGAAGCATGGCAAGTACCAACGTATCTGATTTGAATACATATTATGCACCAACTCTGATTCCATATGAGCGGGCCCACACGGACGACCTTTCCCCCACCTTTTAATCCTGTGTCCCTGTGTAAATTGCTTATTTATCTCTTATTTTATTCCAAATATAGGTCATAAAATCAGTATCAGTATTTTTACATAATTATGTCCTGTAAAATATGTACAATATTCAAATGTTTGCTCATAATGTATTCATAGGCATTTAGAAAAATTCAGCCAATCAAACGTGACCACACTGGACATTAAACTGCACGTCACTATTTGTGGGTCGTGGTAGCTAACAGAGCAATATAGAGAGATAGATAGGAAGAGATGTCAGTGGGCAAATCTTTGTTTTTATTTCCAGAACAATGTGACTGAGTTTTAACTCATTGAACATTTTTTGTTATATTACTTTATATGTCAAAAAAACAACATTCTGCAGAATTCAGCAGATTTTCATTCTGGAAAACTCTAAAAACAAATCTGCAGATTCCATTTTATTCCAGTTAGCAATGAGACACACACTAAAGGACAACACAACAAAAATGTGGGAATCATTACTCAATCAATACATTATTACATTGTCAATATGGTATGATAAACTCCTATCAATTCTTACTTATGAACGGTTGTCTCAAGTACTGCAAGCAACCCTGGAGAATTTTGTTAAAGAGTGATCCCCCTTAGTGTTTCTTTTGGTTGTGAGTGGCCAGCAATAACAAGTATTGGAGTACATTAAGATTAAGCATAAACATTCATTAAGAAAGTTTTTTTTAAAAACACGTGGAATAAAAAAAAATGAACAACAAGATTCCTTCCTGGGAACACCATGCTGTTTTTATTTACTGGCTGCAGTGGGTTAGTAAGGTAGAGCAGCTCTGAGTGCAGCATTAGTGTCACACTATGAACATGCAGGACCAGCAGGCCTGTGGTCATGTGTGTGCCTGGATGCTTCATTGACTGGTCTTTTTTTTTTTTTTGCCAGTAAAGTTCAGCCAGTGTCTGGACCCGCAAGTGCATGATGCAGGTCTGTGTGTTTGTTGGCATGTGTGCATGTACAGTATGTGTGTGTATATGTGTGTATATTAATAGCATGGCACTAATTGGCTTTTCTGGATTTCCCATCAACCCTCCTGATCTGCACAAATCCATTGGGCCATTACTGAGCAGCAGACAGGAGGCGCACACACACACACACACACACACACACACACACACACATACACACACACACACACACACACACACACACACACACACACACACACACACACACACACACACACACACACACACAGCACAGAGTTAACAGGCAAACAGACAGCTGAGTTTATCTGTAATAATGAACCTAATGAACTGAATTCTGATCATTGATTAGAGCCAATTCAGTCAGTGGATCCAACACTGCTCTGTCACATTCACACTAGTTACGATGGTTTGGATGCAACTACATCCAAAGTGGGGGGTGGGGGTGGGGGGTGGGTAGAAGCTCCTCCTCTAATTGATACGGTCCAACCTTGACCTGACCTGTCAAGAGATCATGAGTATCCTTATACATTTTGATATTTCTGTACACAAGACGAAGAGCAGTGTACACTGTGTGTGTTTAAGATAATAATAATATCAATAAGCTTTATTTATATAGCACCTTTCATACATACTATGCAGCTCAAAGTACTTTACAGAAGAAAAGAAAATCAAATACGTAGGTATTAATAAGAAGACTTGAGGGGCAAATCTATAAATGAGAAAAAGCAATAAAAAAGATTAATGTAACATTTTACAAAAGTACAAAATGGGTATAAAAGATTGAAAAGATGTATAAAAGTTTTAAAAAATTAATGAAAAGCAAGATTATAAATCATAATCGGCTTCAGCTGTTTATTAAAACTATCACCAGAGGTTGCTTGTCTAATTTATGATAGGAGTATGTTCAGAATACTTGGTGCATGTAATTCATTTTTGGAACATTTGCCCTAAAGAACCTAAAGGGTCGTTTTGGTTCTTGTTGTTGAATTCTGTCCAAGCTGCAGCCTATCAGTGGTTTTTCTGTAGTCTGAATAAAGTGTGTATAATAATCCAGGCGAGAAAATACAAAAGCATGAGTAGGACTAAGTATCATTTAAAAAATGACAAGACCAGTACCAATCCAAGTACCCTTAAAGTGATACTGATACCAACTGAGTACATTACAGTTCATTCTATACCCATTACACATTCTGTGGACTTGTAACAGGCGAACGGTATAGCCACACTTTTTTGAGTTTAGGTGACATCTTGGCTAAGCGCGCTAACTCAAATTCACCACCACAGATGGGTTCCAGCTGCTGTGGCAGTGGGCTAATCACATGTCGCATTAAATTGAAGAACGCTTGTGTTGATTGGCTGCTAGCAAGTCCACATTCAACCATTTTCTGGGTTAAAAAAGGATCGATTGGAGGTATCGCTTGACGGGAGACGTTTCGATACTACTTGAGTCTTGTTTCCATTAAGGAAGTTCCGGGTAAAAAATTTAGGAAGCGGGAACTTTACAGGAACGTCCTCTCACTCGGTCCTCTCAGCCATTTGGCGCTTTTCCACTATACAGTTCTAGCACCACTCGGCTCGACTCGGTTTGGTACCAGGAACGACCTTTTCCATTACTATATAGTACCTACTCAACGTGGACGGGGTCGTCATAGCACAGCTGCGAGAAACTGCCGTGACTTCTTTTTATACGCGACACAAAACACATAAACAATGGAGAACATTGAGGCAGTGGTGTACTTGCTGCTGTTTGTGGCTTTTTGTCACACACAAAGCAAGAAAATTGAGCCGTATGGCTGTAACGCTGTTGCCGGTATTTAACAATGCCGGGTTTGATTCTTGTGTGGGACGGTTCATGACTCTTCAAGCGACAACTCTTCTGACCAATCAGTGGCCGGCACATGACGTCACATTTAGTACCGGCTCGGCTCGCTTGGAACCTCAGCAGAGCAGGTACTTAAAAAGTACCAGGTACCAGGTACTATCCCTAGTGGAACCGCAAAGAAAAACGAGTCGAGTCGAGTTGAGTAGTGCTAGAACTGTATAGTGGAAAAGCGCCAATTGTGTCTCTATTGCAGAGTAGGACCTTGATAGGACCCACTAGACTCTGGAGGTGACTTAATCATCCTGCAGAAGTTTATAGGCGCTTATATTGGCTTTTTCTGTTGACGTTACACTTTGAGTATACCCAATCAGCACCGAGTCAACTTCAAGCCCCACCCAGGAATTTTTCGGGGCCACAATGAGTACCTACCCCGAGGCAGGGACTTGTTTGCCCCCGTAAAAGTTCCAGTAGAATGTCCTTCAGGGGTGGTTCCTGCTATGGAGACGTGCCAACGGTCAAGGCCCTGTAAAATTACCCTGAATCAATACCCTGGTATTGATTGATTTTGGTCGATACCTTATAGGTATCGAGTACTGATAAGCATGAGTCATCTTTTTGGCATCGTCCAGTAAGGTAGTGTCTAACTTGAGCAATTAGGTGCTAAAAGGAAATCTTTTTATAGAGACAGGTCTAGAAATATAGAAATGACACATTTTGGTCTTAGTAAAAATGTTACATTGGTATACATGTTGCATACACCCATTTGTCTCCTGTTTCCTGAGTACATCAAAAAGACTTCTACTACTACTTGAGCACAAGAAGAAGAGTTCCCGGTTAATTCCCCCCCACCTGACTGTGTGGGTCGGGTCACACTCGAGGTCCCTTATCTCAGGTCAGCTCTCTTATCTACAATATATAATACAAAGAATACTTTTACAGTGTAGACAGCTTTTGAAGTAGACGGGTTAGTTTGTAGCCTGCGGACACACCTACAGTACACTAACACACATGTGGAAAACAGAGCACACGAAACCCTCTTCATTCTGAAACAATGTGTCTGCTCACACCTGTAGGCACTCAAGTATTCATATCATTTAAATCATGTGAAATTGAACTGAATATACAGACGTTTTTAGCATTTAAGTAAAGTCAGTTAAAAGCTACTACTACTTACTGTATAGATTTTAACGGTCATATTCTACACTGAGCACTACGTCCTTAGTTTCTGGGTGTGATTGTGTAAAGATGTGGATATTTCAGATAAGAGCAGAGGAATGTTCTCTGGAATCCACTTTGTGTTAACCCTGAGCAAATACTCCAACAATTCCATTATCAGACTTTACACAGTGATGATGAATACATGTGGATGCTGTTTACTGAAACTTGATTTGGTAGTCAGGAGGTCTACTTCATTTTATTTATATACTATACCTAGTAGGAAAAAATAGGATATCCACACATACACACGCACACATGCAAGAACACAAAGGTGTGTAAATAATCTACTTAGTGTCGAACACTAAAGAGAGATCAGTTATTTATGCTGTGTGTTTATCAACCAGTTTAAGTAACCAAATGTAGTAACATTTTCATCAGTGATTAAAAACTAAACAGTAATAATAATGATAATATTTAAATGTGTTCTTATTGAGAGATGTACATTGGTCAATTAGGTTATTTTGTCATGTGGTTTAGTCAGATTTAAAGAGGTTAAAATGTGAAAATAAACGTATGAATCATTTGCACACATTCTTTTTTTGTGGACCCAGCATCAAATTTCTGCTTTAATCCATTTTGAGAGAATATATTAGAGGATTATGGCAAAAATGTCTAAGTGGTGTAACCATAAAAACTTTGTACCAAATAATTCAACTTGCTTAAAAACAAAGTAAATTCTCAATAAAACACCATATCAACTAGTTTGGCATGATCTTACATTATAACTTTTATATTAAATAAAGGTAATGGAATACAATTGTTCTTAATATTACATTTACTCTGGTAACCATGGAGATCAGGAAACATTTACATTTTTAAATGAAATAATTATTTAAGTCGACTTAAATACACTGTAGGTGTAGGGGTAATATTTATCATTATTTTGTGGTTACACCATTTGACATTTTCAGGAGCATTCAGTCTTACTTTTGGTAAAAAATGGTGCAAATGTCATTTCAAATGATATAAAACCAACAAATATACTAAATGTACATTTTAACAAACCTGATGCTGCTTTTAAAACTAGTTTTAACACATTTTTGAATTGATCATCTTGCCGACACTTATTAGTCACTGACCTACAAGCATGCTGTGGAATCTAACATAATGTTTCCTTGTTTGGTAAAACAGTAACTAACCAGAAACTGTTGAGTTAATGATTAATCTGCTTGACCTGCTGCACTAATTCACAGCATCTTGCATTTAAATAACTGCTGCCAGTATCACTGGTTCATGGTTTAAAGTGGAAGTTCATTTTATTTATATAGCGCTACATCACAACAGAAGTGATCTCAGGACACTTTTCACACAGAGCAGGTTTACACTGAACTCTTTCATTTACAGAGACTCAACATCTCTGTCTCTCTGGTGAAAAGAAGGAAATAAATTAAGTTGAGGTAGGAGATGAAAATTACACACTAGAGACATTTTAAGGAAGTATATTATATTTATAGAATAAATAGGCCTGTGTTGCATTTAACTGCATAGCTTCCTACAAATGAACCGGTCTGTCTGATCTGGTCATGAACCAGACCACCTTCCTGCTCACTGGGTGTCCAGATCAAGAACAGCACTGTGTTAAAAAAAAATGGTGCTGTGATGTGGTTTATCAGGTACTGGGAAGCAGTCTTCAACAGTTTGTGTTGAAGACCTATGATTTGGAAGGCCTATGAGGAAGTATTAGTTATCACAGCAACAGTTACAGTTCAGATATAGGAGGCTGGATGAAGATGAGAGGATCTATATGAGGTAGAAAGTGAAATTAATTTCATTTTTCTATTCTCTATTTTTCTATAGTCATTTATATCACGATAACTACTTTTATTGGACGATATATTGTCTCAGAAATAATCACGATAAACGATATTATTGTCATTTGAAGATCATTTTATGCCACTGATATCATTTTAATACAATAGCATAATAAAGAAAGGGGGGGGCGGGGGGTGGGATTGGTGAGTGGGCGCTACACTTCTGTAACAACACAGGGCAAAAGGGACAGAATCAAATATCACAATATTTTTTTACCAAATACCTCGATATCGATATTTTGACAATATTGTAGGGATGTCGGTGCAATATTTACGCAATGACATTTATGATAAATAATCATCAGTAATGTAGAACAGTCTGTTAAGCTCCAAAAATGACATTTGTACTGTAATGCAGCCTTTAAAAGCAGGAAAAGACACTTATTACGATATTCATAGTCTACGACGATATCTATAAAATATCATGATATCGGTATAATATCAATTTATTGCCCAGCCCTACTGCCTGTACAACCTTCTTTTTTTTTTTAAACAAAAAAACAGCACATATCAGACCACATATAAGCCAATGCTGTGATAGGCCAATATCGGCCAAGTGGTATATCAGTCAGGTTCTATTAGGACTGAGGGTGGAGTTGTGAATGAACCTTTTCAACATTGTTTTTATATGTGAATATTGTTTTATTTGGAGTATATTATGTTCATATTATTAGCTGTGTGTATATATTTATTTAGATTCCATTGTTAGGGATCTCCTTGGACACTATAAATAGGTTTTGTTGCTGACTAATGGGTCAGTAATAATCCCAAGAGGTGCTGGATCATGTTTATAACCACTCACCAAAATGAAACCATTGGTGCATTCATCCTCATTACAAAGTCATCTCAAATGGGTATGTACTGGTACAACTAATAAAAAACATCTCCTCTTTATGTTGTATTGTATTGGGGCCAAAGTTGAGTCAGGTTATTTTAGTCATTTATCAAACAGACTGTGTGGAACTCACTAGAATTCTTTTTATACTGGAACATGAGGCCCGGCACGGCTGTGGTGCAGCGGCCTTCATGACTGAAAACAGGACATTTTAAAATAACACTGATAGAGAAACTGTATTTAAAAGGGAAGGTTGTGTTTAAAAAAAAAAAAATTGGTTCAGTATTGAGTGAGAGCGCTTCAGCCGGCGGCTATGAAACAAGCTGCAGTGTAATCCTTTGGGACAATAGCTTCCTGTACGAGTCAATGTACGTCCACTAATAATAACTTTGATCATTATAATATGTATATATGCAGCTCAAAGTGCTTTACAACTAAATAAATGACATACACCAAGTGCTACATGTTAAAAGAGCCTAAGAGGTGCATAAAGCAATGTTGAAATAAGAAAGAAAAAGTGTCTGACAACATTATGGAAAAGACCATAGAGAAATAAAACCTGTTCTTTACTAGGGCTGAATATCATTTAAAAAACAACGATACCAGCACCAATCCAAGTACCCTTAAAGTGCTACTGATACCAGCTGGATACTTTATTAGATACCTGTTACACATGTAGGTCTCTGTCTTTGATCCGGGGTAACAGGCGTGTAGTGTAGACACACTTCAGAGCGTTTAGGAGGCATCTTGGCTGCTGAACTGCTAAGTGCACTAACTCAAATTCACCACGACTTACCCACCACAGACGGGTTGTAGCTGCTGTGGCAGTGGACCAATCACATGTTGTGTTAAATTGAGGAATGATTGCGTTGATTGGCTGTGAGCAAGTCCATACTAATAGTCATATTTTCTAGCTCTGGGTGCAAAAAGGATCAATTGCAGGTATCGTTTGGCAGGAGATGTTTCATTACTACTTGGTATCATTTTATTACGATTGAAAAGGTATTGAGTACTGATATATATATCGGTCAGTCGATACTGACCTATCACAGATATATCGAAATCTGTGAATATGTTGTCCGATACGTACCGATATTTTTTTTGATTTAAAGTTATATAAAGGGATGCACCAATACCGATACCGATTTGTTAAATAAGAATGTGGCCGATAACCGATATCAATATCGATTTTTTTTGTTCTTTTCTTGATGATGATGTTTTTATGTTTGGTTGTTATTCATTCCACAGGGAAGCAAATACATCATTGTAATAAATAAATAAATAACTGATTTGTTTCTTCTTTAAAATTAGAATAATTCATGAAACAATCTTTAATCATTTTCACAATAACGGGGTTTTTTTTCCTTTTAAAAAAAAACAACTGCTTTAAAATCCATTTAGCCTGCTATACAATGACCTAGTTAATAAGGAGAATGTCCATACTTCCATAGCTACTGTTGCTACTACTGTCTGAGTCTGACCATCTGACTGGAAATAACCAGAACATCAATTAACACTGACGTCAGTGAACGTATCTTACTTACAGATGGGCCGATGTTAGTCAACAAGGGGGAATATCGGCCGATACCGACATTTGGCCGATATATCATCACTAGTTATATAGGCAGCATTTTATGTATATTTGACCCTTTTTCTTAATTCAAGTTTAATTTATGCATATGTTGTTCATATCTAATTCTAATTATTAAATTCCCAGATAAGTTTATTGTTTCAGAGCACTGATGTCATTTTATACAATAAAGTTTATTGTTAAATTGTAAAATATCATAACTTTATTACATTTGAGGCATCATTACCAAAAAGTTTTATCTACATATAATATTATCAGCCAAAACTTGTGGGAGTGATGAGTCCAATGTGTGTGTTAAAGCACTGCTGAGATGAACACAGAGTATTGTTCATTGTGTGTTTGACGGTGTTGACCTCTCACTGCTTGTTATTAACGTTTCTTTCAACCAATCAGCAACTGGCAACATCACTGACTACCTGACCCTTCACGTACCTTAAAGACCTCGGAGAAGAAGCCCGAGCCAATCTTCTCACAGAAGAAGTCGTCGATGCGGGCCAGGCTGGACACGGCGCTCCTCAGGGCTCGGTACGAGGACGGGCGGATCCGGTTGGGAGCGTGGATGCTGTGGAGCGGCGGCTCATCCGGGCCGCCGTGCCCCTCCTCAGGATCACAGAAGCAGCATTCAGCGTGGTAGTCCATGGTGTCGGAGGACCACCACGCTCCAGTTGCTCCAGTTCTTTCCCACAGGGGAACCGCAATGTTTGTTAGACTGCAAGAGTCCTGAGGCACAAGGTGATGGTGGATCCCGCCATCATGATCAAATCAATGATGATCGATATGTATTTGGCTGCAACTGCTTTCCAGGTCCCAAATATTATAAAAACGATTGATATTTCTTTAGTAATGTCTCATTCCACTCATTTAAAGTGATGGTTAAGTCATAGGATCAACCATAGCTGCCATCCAGGTTCATTCATCCAAGCTGTGCTTGCCCAGATGTGCTTCTTAGTGGCTCATTCTGACCTTTGACTTTTCACAGAAAAGAAGTCAGCTAAAGTTAAAAAGTTTAGTATTTCCAAATCTCCACAACGGTTGTAAGAATTCCCACCGGCCCATGAACGCTTCACCGTGTCAGAGGCATCCCGTCGGTTTCTGGAGGCTGAGATGATGCTGCGGAGTCACTGCTGCACGGTACCGGGGGAAAGCAGGGGGAGGGGGCGGGCTGCCTGCTTCCATTAACCTGTGGAAGTATTACAATAATATTAAGAGATATGGTAACTGTGTGTAAAATATCAGCAGCGTGTAATATAAAAGGACACCGGGTTGGTTTAGTGTGGAGGAGCCGTGAAGCCGCCTCAGTGAATCACCGCTCTCAGGATGATAAGCCCGGATAACAGCGACCTGCAGCCCGCAGCTCACCACACTGTTAGGCCTCATTCAGCCATGTTTTACTCTATTTTACCACTGCGTGTTATTAAAAATAACATAAAATATGTTAAATAAATGAGAGAATGTATCGTTTTCTAAATAGCGTAATTCTCCAAATGTAGCAAGTGTTAATACTAACGGGAGCTGTCAATGACAAGCGGGCTACAGAGGTTCAGTCGACGGCTTACCTTCTCCTCTCCGGTTGGCCTGGATGGATGGAAGCGTCGCGGTGTTACGAGGTGAAGGGAAGCCAGAAATATCGCCTTGCAGCTCGGTTGTGTCTGTCGCTGATAATCCCGTCTGGATTCCTGCTTCAAGAGCCGCTTGTTGGGACGACTACCATAATGAAGCAGCCCGGAGGAAAGGTAGCGACAGTGACGCCGAGTGATGCAGGCGACTTCCTGTTAAGAAATGTCACAATAAAAGCTTTAAAACTGAACCGTCACTATGTAGAAACACAGGAGGTTACTGTAAGGGTGGATGTTAAAGAAATGTGAAGTTGATCTGTTGTAAAGCAGAAACTTGTTTTATTATATATATATATATATATAATGCTCATATATTTATTCAAAACGTATTTATATATTGGTGCTACAGTTTGATCTAATATCTGTTTTCTGTTCTTTCCTCATGTGCAACATCTGTCCTGTTAGTATTACACTATAACTGTCGCTCAACTGCTTCTTAAGACAAGCTGTAAATATTGTAACATCTTTAAGACCATGCGTCTGTTTTAAAATATATATATATATATATATATATATATATATATATATATATATATATATATATATATATATATATATATATAGATATGTATATCTATATATATATTATTATTATTATTATTGTAATTATCATGTTTTAACCTGACTAAATAAACCGTATTATGGACCTTGTGCCTCTGTGGGTGGCAATAAAGTCTCTTGATTCTGAATCTTTATTCTAACGTTTTCTGATAAAGGTTTGTTAACAGACTTTTAAAAAATCCAGCAGTGATCGCTCCACAAACACACAAAAAAAGACAAAACTCTCCCAGACATTTGTAATCATATAGATACAGTTCATTTACAACAAAGTTTGATTCACTTATATCCAAGGAACAATTAGATTTTTCTATAGAAATGTAATTGTCTGAATTATATCTCTCTGGCACTGGGTGGATATTTATTCACTCATATATATTATATGTATGACAGGTTAAATATTGAGTTAATTGTTTGAGTTATAGAGAAGAGGGAGGAGCATACAGTATAAGTAAAGACCTTTCTGACATGTAATATTTATTTATGCTGTTCGTTTATGTTTTTCATGTGAATTTATTTATTTAGATTTTGCAGTATGTATATGTTGACTGTTCATTTTATTTCATATTCTTGTTTTGTTTTGATTTATTTGTCACATATTTAAAATAAACATAAACATGTATATAAATGTCCTTTAAGACTCTGTTTTCTATACATAAGTGTAATATGTAGGGCGAAGAGAATAAATAATAAGTGAAAATCATCTGGATATTAAAGGAATGTGGTTCATGCAGAATATTTAAAATTCTACTTTCGTCCTTTAAGACTTTTATTTCGAAGACAACGTGGTTACACTTCCTGTACGTGCTTGAATAACCGTGTGTAACTTGACGGCTGGGTTGACTGAGCGTCTCTGATTGGAGCAGACTAGAAGGCAGAGTCAAACCTTGGCAGCTGGTCTGGAGTCAGTTTCCTCTGTTCCACTGCTTCTGATGGACGAGGTTTACAACAAAAACCCGATCCCGGAGCTGCTGCTGCGCCGGAAGTGCAGCTCTGACAATGACACACATTTTGATATAAATAAATAAACCAAGAATGATAACAATAAATAAAAAGAAAGAAACAATAAAAACGCACTACAGCTGTAATAATGGCAATAAACAATACCATTAATTTCAGAGAATAATTTCAAAATAAAAGCGAAATAGAAAATAGAAGATGGAGCATCTTCATCTTGACCCCTTCCTCTCCTCTTCCTCCTGCTGCTGACATGATCTTCCTGTTCACGTTGGAGGAAGTGATGATGGAAGTGTGCACGGCTCACAGGACAGCGCTGCATGCAGTCCCAGCTCACCCGCTGTAGTGCTGCTTTACTGCCTCTGACTCATAATATCAATGTATATTATATGTATTAAATATGTGGCTTAACAGAGATCTAACATCTGGAGGAAGATGCAATAATAACTAGCCATGAAACAGTTAGTATGTTTTATGATTGAACAGCTGTGAGTTAAAAATGATGTCAGCGTTGTTGGGAGGATGACATCATGATGTGAGGATGACATCATGGTTTGGTTTCATCTAGAGGAGCAATAGTTTTTTATGCTTCTTGCCTTTTTATGTCATCATTTGGATCGTGTAGATGTAATTTTGTGAACATAATTACTCTTTATGACACTTTATACACCAGGATGCACTATGAAGAAAATGTCCACACGCAGATTTTCCTAAAAAGCTTCTATATGACTCTTAAACTGTGAGATATAGAGTTAATATGTATGGCGGCAACGTTTTATATGAACACAAACATGTGGACAAAGACCAAGATTGGTATTTTATTTCACTAATACAAATGTAACAAGTATCAGATTTAAAGATATTTTTCACTGTCTTCTTCTAACTTTGAATGAGCAAATTCAACAATCACAAAAACACCTTCTTTGTCAATTGAGGTGATGAGGTCATAGATCCAAAATCAACACAGTATCTATATCAGAGGAGGACTACGAGCACAAGAAGCTGGCAGAAGCTAAGTACACATTTAATATCATTACGACAAATTAAACTACTACATACACAGTTATGAGTTTTATTGAAATTGAAATAGGCACAATAATTATAAGCACAACACTAAGTTATGTTATCATTTCTATATGAATAACTTTCTGTATTTATTCTATGTGAAGCTTTTCTCCTCCGTCATAACAAGATACATGATTTGTATTAAAACTGCTCTTCAAACAGTGATAGAGGAAGTATTTAGATCCTTTACTGGTGTAAAAAAACTAATGTCACTTCAGTAATAGTATGCATTAACACATGTGACTGATGGACATATATATGAAATATTATAATAATAATGCAAAAGCAGGATGTTACTGTTGTAGCGGGTTGTAATGGAGCTCATGTTGAAGTCATTTATAAAGGACTGTAACTAAGTTGATTGATTAGTTGTGTAAAATAATCAGACAATAATGATAATAATGATAAATAACATAAACTGATTAAAAATAATTATGCTCAAATCAGATTTAACACCTTAACTCCTACAGTTCCACACATTTTAACATATTTTTAGACCCTAAATATCAAAAACTACATTTAATACATAGTAAGACTTTTTAAGGATCTGCAGGGAGCCTGAGCAAAGGTCAGGATTGGTTGAAGTAGACTGTACCAGCAGGCAGTCAAAGCCCTCTCAAGGACCACTGAAATGGGGGCCAGTGGCTGTGGATTTAGAGAAAGGACTCGTCCTGGGCCCCCATGTGACATGGCATCTAGGGGCTGAGCCGGAAGTCACTGCTGAACCCTCTGGAGGTGTTGTGGGCCTATCAGTGAAACATGGAGGAAGGATGACAGTACTACTATAAGGAATAATAACACAGTAGATCTGAATTATAAAGGGTGATGTCACTCTAAAGCAAATAGAACAGATCTTTCTACCATATGATTGTGGTGCATTCAAATAACTGGGAAAATTGACACATGAAATAAAAAGCATCCACACTCCATGAAGGAAGTTTTTTACTCAATCATGACACATTAGAGTTAGTCAAGTCTATTTAATTGGTATAGTCCAATATCATAGATCATATATTTGCTTCAGGTGGTTTTTACAAGCAGTGAAGGAAACGTGTTTTTTATAACTAGTAACTGAATTATTATTATTATTATTATTATTATTATTATTATTATTATTATTATTATTATAACTAATAACTTTTGGTTTTGTCTCACACCAACGTTCCTTACTCCTGCTCAGGGGTGCAGCTGGGGGGGCGTCTTTTTTTCTTTCTTTTTTTAATACGTTGAAGTCGCTTTTTCGCATATAAATCTGAGTGAGATTATAAGAATTGTGATTGTGATTGTGAGTTTCTCTATGCATTCTTTTTGGAAAAATAATTAATAAGGAGCAAAATAAATCCCTACTAACACTATTAATGTTTGCACTAGTCATACAATGCAGTAAAATTCCATTCTGCTCATGTGAACAATTAATATGACATGTGACTGTAGGAAAAGTAAAATGAAAAATGTCTGAATCCTATTTTAGCTGCTTCACTTTCAGGCACTTGGTGTTATACATGCTGGCTCACTTGTCACACTGTCATGATGACTGGGACACTTGAACAGAAGATAATGTTAATGGTAGTTAATGTTTTGTGTTCCAAATATCAGCTGTGAAAAGGCTCTATTTTCTCTCTCTCATGTATATCTGAGTTTGTGATGGAGTAAAGTGATCCATCGCACATGGTCTACTTTATCTACTTCACTTCTTTGTATATTTCCATTACAATCTTGGACACAGAAACACTGTAGGAACACGAACACACAGGTGACTTTGCAAACCTTCGCTGTAAATTCACGAGGACCCTTCTAATAGGACAGGTATTGCGTTGTATTACAGAGAACCAATCAGCGGTGAGCTAGTCCCTGTCATGACCAATCAGCGCCCGTTATAGCACATTCGTCCTGATTGACCTCCGTACTTTTTTCCGCCCCTTTAAATCAGGATTTCTGCACAATACAGCCGACCATAAACAGCAACGCTGAACCAAGCTACCGAAAGTTAACAGTTAACCGCGACTGCTCAGGAAACCCGCCCTCCCACCTTCACAATAAAACTGTTCTTTAGGGGAGAAAAAACGCGCCCGTGCTTGTAAAGAACATAAAAATGGATTAAAATATAACAATAATATGATGTTTACTTAAAATACATTTACATTTTAAAATATAAAGGCATTTAGAGGTAGTTGCGCATGACATGGTTTTATTTTTTTTAATTTTGAACCGGAAGTAGTATTCACACAATTTAACGCTGGTGAACGTCAGACTAACACATCCAGCCATTCATATTAAGCTAGCGGCTCCATCACTTGCTGGGCTAACGCAACCTCACTGGTTTCGGGGTTCAAGGTTCCAGAACAGATAAGCAGAGAAAATGGCTCTGCTAACGCCGCTACTCGCTTTCCTCTACCACCTGCCGCAGGTGTACAAATGGCTGCTGAAGCCTTACTATATAGCTTCTATCTTCATGTCTATCGCCTTCCTAGCCATCCGCAAAACGCCCGGCGTCTGCGACCACCTGGCCACGGAACGAGAAGACGGCAACTCCTGCGACTTCGACTGGGTCCGTAGAACATGCTGGAAAGTCACTAAATATGCTCGAGAAGAGTTAGCATCAGTTAGCATCGGTTAGCATCAGCTAGCATCAGCTAGCATCAGTTAGCATCAGCTAGCTGGTCAGCGGGTGAACACAGGTGTGGGTCGATGGACGGTGACGCTTACACAGGCCAAACTAGTGTCTAACGTTACATACTGGAAGCTCTCACCCTTTTTCGCTCAATGACAGAGATATACTACTACTCTATACTACATTTATAAATGAGCATGTATTTAAATAGAAAAACATGGCACAGAACCGTTAAAGAGACGTTTTTTGTAAGGCAAGGCAGCTTCATTTTTTATAGAGCATTTCATAGACAGGAGCAACTGAATGTGCTTTACATAAAAACAATCTTAACAGTAAGAACTGGAAACTAAAAACAAAAAATAGGAAAAAAAATAAAAAATAGAATAGAGCATAAAATAATGATTTGTATTAAAGTCATTAAAAGGACATACATTGCAAATGAAAGATTAAAATTGAAAGTGCTTTAAACGAACTCAATCATAAGCACCTGGATTTAAAATGTTGACAGTTGGGGCTGATTTCAGTTCTGCTGGTAGCTTGTTCCAGTTGTGTGCAGCATAACAGCTAAAAGCTGCTCCACCGTGTCTGGTTTGTAAAAATGTATTAATAAGTGGAGATTGTAGGATGGGAAGTTGGCCGGATTCAGCTGTGAATCCCTAATAAACAGTTCAAAGTCAAACATCTCACACTATCAGATATACACCGCTGACACCGTACAAAACGTCCTAAAATGTCAGATATCTCTATGGAGTTTGGTGTGACATTGTTGCTACATTAAAGAGCATTGTGACCATTGTTAGGACTTTGAAGGACAGAGGGTTTCTTAATATTACAGACGCCTGTGTTTGATAATTAGTTAGTAATGCTGCTATTCAGTGGAGTGGAGTTTACTGCACCATAAATGAGTTTTTATTTAATATTTGTTGCTTTTTTACTGATGCCGTTGTTTTGTTTGTGTTCTCAGAGAGAGGTGGAGATCCTCATGTTCCTCAGTGCCATCGTCATGATGAAGAACAGACGAGCGAGTGAGTTAAATGTCTTCTGTATCATTTTTTTCTGGATGTATTGGGACACACTATGATGTTATATTGATGTCATGTTATAATCTGTTGACAATATATCACCTGAACCATTGTTTTCCCTGGTTAGGGATATAAAACAATGAAATTAAGGATGCTGTTAATCAGTTTTTAAAAGTTAATCAATCTTTATTTATAGAGCGCCAAATCACAACAAAAGTCATCTTAAGGCACTTTACACATAGAGCGGGTGTAGACCATACTCTTTAATTTAAAAAGTCCCAACATTCCCACATGAGCAGTACTTGGTGACAGTGGCAAAAAAAAAAAACGGGAAGAAACCTCAGGCAGAACCAGGCTCAAAGTGGGAGAACATCTGCCTCAACCAGTTGGTGTTGAGAGAGAGAGAAGGAGAAAAGGGAGAGAGGAGAGAGAGGCACAGTGACAATCAATCAATCAACATTGAAAATAATAGGAGTGTTGACAGCAGTCATGAGCTCCAAACATCCACAAGGTCTAGATCAGGTTACTTGGAGATGAGAGAGTACAGAGAACTCCAGGGAAAAAGTTTAAGTTGGTGAATGCATTATTAGTACATGACTGTAAATGGAGAGAGAGAGGAGCTCAGTGCATCATGGGAGTCCCCCGGCAGTCTAAGCCTAACTAGGAGCTGGTCCAGGACAAGCCTGGCCGGCCCTAACTATAAGCTTTATCAAAAAGGAAAGTTTGAAGCCTACTCTTAAATGTAGAGAGGGTGTCTGCCCCCCAACTTTTCATTCAAATACTGGCAGTGTTTGAATTGTAGAAACAGTAATGTATATCATCCTGGTAATGTAAATAGTTTTTGTGGCTCGAGTTCAAACAAAAACATGAACATGAAAAATGTGTCTGCGTGTGTTCCCTGCAGTCACGGTGGAGCAGCACGTCGGCAACATCATCCTGTTCAGCAAAGTGGCCAACGTCATCCTGTTCTTCAGACTGGACATCAGGATGGGTTTACTCTACCTGACACTCTGCATAGGTTAGTCCAACCTTAACCAACATACACACACACACACTTTACTGTCGTAAAATGCACGTCTAAAACCAGGGTCTCTTTCGCTAAATCCAACTTCAAAGATGAGTCTAGTAGTAGTAATATTCTGTATTTTCAAGTTAAAAGACCAAATCAGCAATGAACGGCTTTCACTAACACCTGGGTGAGACGTTTCCTTCATTTACATGAAAGAAAACAGATTTTTTTTTTGGGACTCATTTCAACACACACAGACACACCGTCCTACTGTCATAATCACTCACTCAAGCACTTAAATGTGTATTCATCCGCTGCTGAAAATAGTTCCCAACAAATGCACTATTTCCTCTTGTTTGAGTAATGTTTGCTAAAAGCTACAGTGACCAGCTGTTTGAGTCTTTTTAATAAGAAAAACTAAAAGTGTCAGTGATGACATGAGCGCCCATTTAAGCAGTACAGAGAACATCATCACATAATCCTGATGTTATTCTCCTCTGTTGGTGTGTTTCAGTGTTTATGATGACCTGTAAGCCTCCTCTGTACATGGGACCAGAGTACATCAAATACTTCAGCGACAAAACCATTGATGTGAGTAGAAGTTGGAGAATTTATAGTATTCATTTACAGTCAGCTTGGCTACTGATGAAGAGCACAAATCTTTGCAGTTTCTCGTTATTAAGTTGTGTGTGTGTGTGTGTTCGTTCAGGATGAGCTGGATAGAGACAGTCGTGTTACGTGGATCGTCGAATTTTTCGCCAACTGGTCTCCGGAGTGCCAGTCCTTCGCTTCTGTCTACGCTGACCTCTCCCTCAAGTGAGACTCCACCATCGCCTCCACCCGTTTACAATGAAGACTCAGTGAGATTAACCAAAGCAGCTTCACTTCTTCCTTTTCTTGTGTTGCAGGTATAACTGTTCTGGTCTCAAGTTCGGCAAAGTGGACATCGGACGCTACGGAGAGGTTTCTAAAAGGTATGATGATGCATTTCTGTTTTACGCCGTTTGTTTCCTCAAGTGTCTGAAGCTTTTTTTTAAAATTGTCGGCATGTTGTCTTGAACGGATCGAATTCTGTTCCACAGGTACAGGGTTTCTACGTCCCCGCTGTCCAAACAGCTGCCGTCCTTGGTGTTATTCCAGGGAGGAAAGGAGGTGATGCGTCGCCCCCAGGTTGACAAGAAGGGCAGAGCCGTATCCTGGAGCTTCACTGAGGTCAGCACTGACACCACATGTCTGATCTGACAGTATTGATAATGTATTGACTGTATTTTCAAATAAAACAAAGCTTAATTTACTTATTCAGGACATGGAAGCAGTTTAGCGATACTTCAGTGTGACACCTTGAGGTTTTATTCTGTCAAAACAGAGCAGCAACTAACAGCTAATTCAATATTAATCAATACAAAGTGGATTATTTCAAGATTCCATTTTTCAAGCGGTCACAAGTGTGATTGGTTTAAACTTAAAGCAAGGTGTCAGATTGTTTCAGAGTACTGTACATCCATACTAAGCAGGTCAATCTGTAAAAACATCTTTTTCTCTCTTTCAGCCCTCCATCCAGAATTAAAATATCTTTCTTCCCCAAAAAGTAGACAGCAGATTGAGAATGAAAATCATTGTTAGTTGCGACCCTGCAGCTCTATTCAGAGAGTTCAGTTCAGTTGGCAGTATCAGAAATAGAATCTACCTATACAGTACCATTCTAAAGGTTGGTTACACCTTCTCATTCAAGGCTTTTTCTTTATTTTTTACTCATTTCTACATTGCAGAACAATATTAAAGACAAACTAAACTATCAAATAACACACATATGGAATCATGTTCAACAAACTAACCTTTTGCCTTTACACACTCTCGGTAATATCTCAACCAGCTTCACAAAGTCGTCACCTAGTCCAACTGATCCCAAGCCATCTCAGTTGGGTTTAAGGTGGTATTGGAGACCATTGAAGTGGGCTCTGATCTGAGCTGCTGGTAATTCTAATGAACATCTCCGCAGCAGACGGAACACTTGGTCTTTGTCTCCTTGAACGATCCTCGTGAGAATCAATCCCATCACAGCGTTTGATGGTTTTTGAGACCGGACTTGAGGAAACTTTGAGAGTTCTCGAAATTCTTTGTATCGATTGACTTAAAGTAAAGACGGAACATTGTTTTTCTTTACTTAGTTGAACAGTTCTTACCATAATATGAGTTACTACAGTAGTGGAACATGGGCTATTTGCTGTATACCAACACTACCTCAGCACAAAAACCACTTGTGGTCTCAAACACATTAAGAAGGCAAGAAATTCAGCCAGTTAACTTTTGACAAACCGCATGTGGTCAATGGACCAACTTCACAAGGTGGTCACCTAGCATCATTTCATTGACCACAATAGTTAATTGGTGGAGGCAGTGGCCATTTTACTACAGAATTCCATGTGTTAGTTTATAGTTTTCTTCAGTATTGTTCTACAATGTAGAAAAGGATCAAAATGAAGAGAAACTTTTGAATTTGTAGGTGTGTCCTAACTTTTGGCTGTTATATCTGTTTTTGTTCCATGTCCCTTCACCTTCTCTACTCATGACAAATCTCACGACTCGTCTCGTCTCTCTAGGAGAACATCATCCGCGAGTTTAACCTCAACGAACTCTACCAGAAGTCCAAGAAGCTGAACAAGTCCAAAGGAGACAAGATCAACCAATCCCAGTTCCCCCCCGTCCCCGAAGAGGAGGAGCCCGAGCAGCCAGGAGTGGACGAGGAGGAGGAGGAGGAGGAGGAGACCGAAACCAAGAAGGACAAATAAAGACGGTGTGTGTGTGTGTGTTTGTGTGTGTGTGTCGCTCAGCTTGGACCTCTGGATGGAACTCGTGGGTTCAGGTCAGCTCCTCTTCGCCTCTCCTCTTTAAAGTGTCCAGTTTGTTTCTATCAGCAGGGGGGGGGCTGTGTCAGTGTGGATCATCATACCCACCCTCCCCCAAGATATCTCTCTCCAATGAGAATGACTTCTTGTTTAAATTACCACAATAGGTCTTTCTCTCTGTTTCCAGCACCGTGTCACTCTTTAACATTTCCCTCAGTTGCAGTAAGTGAACAGCAGAACAGCTGTACACTGACCTCAGTCCTGTAGTAAAAGAACAAAGAGAGCGAGTGTACACTTTGTCAGAGGAGCGAGCTGAGATGCAGTAAAGAGGGCTGGAATGTTCAAACCTGCTCCACTATGTGAGTGTGAAGCCTGGAGGAAATGTGCTGTGCAGAGTCTTCACAACACATTTCTGCTGGTTAAAGCTGTGAAGCCCCCCCCCCCCCCCCCACTGACCCACCGTCAGTCAGATTATTACTAATTAACAATGAGGGAGCAGTGAATGTGATGCTACTTGTTTTTTCATGTTGATGTTTTTATGCAACTAATTTAATCCAGAATAGATTTTTAAACTTGTTTTAACTGTATATTATTAATTAATGTAAAGTAAGTGAACAGGCATTCTGTTGATTTGCAGTGTTGAACATTCAGGTTCACCACTGTTTATCTTCACATGAGAAAACACAGTATGGGAGCGCTTGATTAGTATCACCACAGCCGCTTTAGCTGGGTGGAGTTTATCAGGTTCAGCGTCCGTGTTGATAGAATGTCAACTTTCTGTCATTCACACATTCCATTATTATTATTATTTTTTATTTTTTACAGATTCCTGCTCTCCTTTGTTTTGTTGGGTTTTTTATCCAGTGTTTGCCTCTCTAACAGAGCTCAGCTCTTAGTTAACATGTCATGTTGCCTCCACTCATGCTGTACATTCATTCATTCATTCATGTTAACCTGTCACATGTTTCCTGATGTGGAAACACCTGCAGGTTTTCTGCAAGCTGAGCAGTATTTTATTATTTGGGTGTTTTGAAGCCTTTATTAGTAGCAGACAGGAGATAAAGATAGAGAGAGAGTGATGGAGAATGACATGCAGCACAGGTCCTCAGCTGGATTGTAACCAGGGACGTTCTGGTTCACGGTCAGCGCCTTAACCTAAACCACCAGGGTGCCCCAGGGAACCAGTATCTGATTTGTTTCCACTGAGTCTTTGATTTCAGTTCACTCACAGCTCCCAAAATTCTCTTCAAGCCGCCAAATAAAGAAGTCAAGCATGAAATGAATGTTAATTATTGTTAGGAGCCTTTTTATTTCCTCTAACAGTGTTTGCAGCTGTTCACTAGAAGAAATGAGCTGCAGTAATTATTGATTACTTATTAACTTCATACCTGATCATTTTCTAGAAGTTTTACATTTCATTTGGTACTAATTATTTAAAAGAAAAGCTTCATTAAATCCAGACTAATATTCATTTATTATTCATGTGTTCTGTGTTAAATAGTCACATTTATTACACAGAACAATCTGAGCAGTCAGCCTTAGTAACTGTTGGGAAAAGTGGAGACACTTTCAGAAAATACTGGCAGGTGATTGGACGAACCATCTGTCTATCACTGTCTTACCTTGTGAGGCAGCCTGATTCATGAGACACTGGCAAATCACAAGATGAATTATCACATGATGTCATGAATCCAGCTGCCTCAGGTTACACAGCTGTTACTGGCCTTCAGTTAATGAGAACTCTGTTTCTCTAATCATTTGTACCAGATGACAGGAACGTTCTAGGAAATGATTGGGAAATTATAGACCCATAAAATATGATACTATATATATTCAATCAAAAATTATATCAAATAACTATCAATAATATTCATCAGAAATCAGCCAAAATCCTGTCTTCATATCTCCATATCGAGTCACTCTGCATGCTTGAGGTCAAAAAACTGCAGTTGAGTAAATATTTTGGTTATGTTAATAATCAGTGTTTATGTAACATATCCTACATCAGTTTGTCTTTTAATGATACAAGACGTGGATTTGATCCTGATCCATGTCCGTCTGTACTGAACGGATCCAGAATCCCAGCAGATTTTCTATTTCCACTCACATTTGGAATTTTCATGCCAGCCAATCAAATGATGTCAAATGCCTGTCCTGCATATTGATTGGCTGAATAAGCGGTCAGAGTTTTTTAGCGTGTGATGAGCATGATGAGGATGAACTGAGAGCATGTTTGCTGCTGATGTTAATGATGAGATATCGCATTCCCGGTTTGTGTGTTAGTTAATTATTTTCATTTGTAATAAAAATGATGATAAATGTTGTTTCCTGGGTTAAATAAGACTATTTAAGATATGATTGAATTTTCCTGTTTTTTTTCTATTCCTTTATAACATTCCTAATCAGGACTTTAAGCCTTCTTTCCTTTTGTTGCACTGAACTGTTAAACACATCCACACACTGTTTAGATTAATTTTATTAAGACTGAGTTTATTATTGTATTACTAAAACAGTTTGTGTATTGATTGATTTTTTTGTAATGCTGTTTGATTTAAGCTGCATTAAGGCTTGTATGTATATCAGCTCCTCTACATGAATGGAGACGTCTGGCCTGTTTTTTGTTCTTCATGCAATAAAAAAAACAATCTGCACATGAACAGATGAGAGCTGACTTCATTCTTCTGACTCTGCAGTGTCAACATCACACTCAATGTAACGTATGTATTATTTCCATATTAGAAAACTTCACTACCTAGCTCCTAATGGTCTCAATGACTCGATCAGCTGTTTGGTCCAGAAACACTTTAAGTCCAAGTCTGTTCTTTCCTGCTGAAGATGGCCGTCATTAAACCCAAGTCAGTCTTATAGGCTCTTAACAAATATGGGGACTATTATCAGCTGCAGATGAATCCAGATGTTTCCAAAGAGCCTGACCAACAATCCAAAGATCTTCTATTTACTGTCACAGAGGACCGAAGACACCAGAAACAACTTTTAAGAAACTGGAACCAGAAAATTAAGAAATGTTCTTCTTAAAAAAACGACTCATAATAGTTATCAGTTAATTTGTTAGTTGGCAGGTGATTAATCAACTAATTGTTGCAGGTGTAATATGTCACATTGAGTTAATAATTAGAATCAGGTGTGTTAGAGTGGGCAGATACCTAAAACATGCAGGGCAGGAGCTCTCCAGTAGCAGGGCTGGTGACCACTATGGATGCAACGATACATCGATCTACATCAATACATCGATTCAGTGATCAATGAGCCAATAGCTTCAATGCAATATGAACTTTCACTGCTTAATTTCACATCAGCAGCCAGCAACATGTCTGCAGCCGGATTAGAGGAAAGTCTATCATGAAATGCTTCAGAGGTAGACACCACAGATTTATAAAGAGAAGCACAAATCTTGCTTTAATGTATAAAAATAGAATTTCAATGTTTTTTAGGGTTTTTTTTCTTTTTCTTGTATCGGATGTGAAAACCATTGTGTTGTAGAGTCAAACATCTGCAGCTGATCCCAGTCTACCTGCATTAGGAGCTGCAGTGAGTGGACGTTTTTCTTGCTTTTATAGATTTTTGTTATTTTGTTATCAGCTGTTTTCTTACTCCTGATGTGAGCGTCTACCACTCCGTTTTTTTCTTTTATAGGATGTGAAATTTAAAAGCTCAATATATCAAAAATGTGGCACTTTATATTGAACAGGAAGAATATTTTATGGTCTGGTTGAGATCAGAAATAAAAATGTCAAATTATATTTCAGTTTATTTTTGTGATTTTGAAATGAATGGAAGTGATTGTGTTAAATCATGTTGTCTCATATGAATGAATCCAATCAAATTGAAATCGCATCTTGGCAGATTTTCTGATATCAGCAAACATCAAATCGTTGTTCATTGAATTAATATAATGTTGTATCATGAAGAAACTTGTGATTTACACCCCTAGTGACCACTGTTCTGTGTAATTCTATTTTAAACCTGCATGTGCATGTAAAGGTATTGAAAAACTCTGCTGCCCCCTGCTGGTAGTTTCAAGAGAGACGCTGAAGCTGGCAGCAGCGACGCATACAGTACTATTGACTGCTACACATTATCCTTTTTATTTTATTGTCAAGAACCCTGAAAAAAAGACCAAAACTAACAATAAACTCATCTACTAACAAAGTCATGTTAGTTTATTAAGTGTCAAATAGTTTATTCTGGCACTATCACACACATGCTGCTGCCAGCATGTCCACTCACCACTACACAAAATATGGATTCATCCCTGTGTGAAAATAGTCCCTGATAAATGCTAATTGCTAACTTCTGCCTGAACTGTGATTGATAGAAACTTTATCCATTTGTTTGAGGAAATGATTGAGTTTAAAATAAAAGTGAAACCATAATGTAACTTGTTTTTAATGATCTTGAAGCTATATAATTAAAGATCGAGTTGAATTAACGTGTCGAGAGCTACAACGTTCAATGACTTTGAAGTTTATTATCAATCCTCCAGCCCCTCATCACCACATACAAACATACATACATCCACAAACACACTCACATGAAGCTGTACAATTACACATATGTCATTTCTTTGATTTGAAAGCAGCCCGTGTCCTCATCGAAACACACAGCCCGCCAAAAAAAAATGTGCTCGCTAACGTTCGGCTACAGCCCACCGTTTAATCCGCCGATCCTTCCGCTCAAACAAAGAAGTCTTCAGATGACAGCAAAATAAAACAAAGCTAAATAAAGCTAAAATGAAAATACAATTTCTTTTCCTGTGATGTCACAGATTAAAAAAAAAAAAAAAACAGCATTTGTGGTGCTTCGTATGAAAGAGTTGTAAGACTTTGTAAATATGAGTTTATTTGTATATCCAGTGATGAGAAACGTCCTTGTGGGGTTTTTTTGCTATTTGGTGTCTCAGACAAATAAGACAACATGGTTAAAAATGTAAACTTAAAAGGTGATTAAAGGTCATACTTCCTGTCTGCTGTTACAAAGCCACTATATCACTTACCAACATCTGTTAGAACATGCCCTGCAGTCTGTCGCACCAGTTCAAACATCTGCATTTCACTACCTGCGGGCGGTCGTAAAAATACATCAGGAGAATAATGTTGAAAATACGTGACGTCACACTCTGCAACAAATGACTGGATTCTGAAGTGGCAAATAATGATGGAGAGATGAGGTGAGCAGGGAAAGAAAGACAAGTGTCCATCATCATCATCATCATCATCATCATCATCATCATCATCATCACTACTTTAAACATGTCAGACCAGGAGCCTCATTTATGAAACGTCTTAGTGTTTATAATATTATAACTTAATATTATTTTCCACTTTTCTTTTCCCTTTTTTTTTAACCAACATCAGTCCTGATAATAATGATTAAATATTAATTCATTTTCAGGATTTTAACTCTTTAAATGCCAGTTTGTTAACATAAAAGCAACTGATTTTTAAAAAAAATAAAAATGAATTATTTTCCATGTACTAAATACAATGTTCATTATATTTGAGAGGATGATCACAGTCTGGGATATGTCAGTGATTAGCAACAACATTGTATTGATTTTATCTTTTTTTTTTTTTTTTTAATCTAAAATTATTTGTGAATTTGTAGTAAATGTTTTTTTCCTCATTGCATTACAGCTTTGTGTGTTTTCATTTTATTATTAAAATGACAGCTTGATCTGGTATTACTTTCTTATAAAATTATCTTGTAAAATGATTTAAATTTGATGTAAAAAAAAAAAAAAAAAAATTCATTGCATTACAGCTTTGTTTGTATTTTCTTTTACATTTACTCTTTTCATAAAATTATAACTTTTACTGGTAATGCTTTCTTGTAAAAGGATTTAAATTTGTTGTAAATGTTTTTTTCATTGCATTTCAGCTTCGTTGTGTATTTTCTGGTGAACTTGATCTGCTAATGCTTTTTGTTGTTTGAATTGTGAATTTGTTGTGAATGTACATTTTCTCAATGAATTAGTTGTGTTGTGTATTTTCTTGAACATTAACAACTTTTTCTTTCATACAATTATAACTTTTACTGCTTTCTTGTAAATTGATCATTTCTCATATAATCATAACTTTACTCATATTTCTTTGAAATTTGACTTTTTTCCCCTCAAACAATTAGAAGTTAATCTTGTAAAACTATACATTTATTCCTGTAATACTGGACTGAACAGTAGCCCTAATACTCTTCCATATGATTTCCATGTTGAGTTAAGTTTTTATAAATAACTGATTTAAAGTCATAACTAAAGGTGTTATATGACAGTAAGACTGTTATAAATAAGGCGTCTGGTCTGACAGGTTTTTGGTTTTTTGTTCCTCCAGCTGTGCTCTTGTGTAACAACATTTGACACTTTGAGAGAAAACAGTGGATCAACTGTAGAGTTTCAACCAAAGACCGATCAGAAAGCTGCTTTAATCTTTTTTTTTTTTATCTGGACACCGACGTCTTTTTGTGTCAATATTAAAAACCTCTTCATTCATCAATAGCTATATTTTCATAGAAATTCATATAAAACAATTTCAAATTAAATAGGTGAAATAAAAAAAGGACAACACTTGAATTTTCAAGGCAATTGCTCGAGGAATTCATTTTCTACAAAAAAACTCTGCCTTGTCTGAAGGACCGCATTAACAACAAAAGGCCAAAAACATGATTTTCCTTGTTCACTTTAGTTTCCTCACTTCCTGTTTGTTCGACAGACGACGTGGTCCACAGCCAATCACGCTGGCCTCTGGTGGCTGAGTAGCGATAGTAGTGCATGCTGCAGTCCGGTATGAACGCCACCTTTTTGTTTTTTTTGTTTTTTTTTTCCTTAAAAAGAAATCCACATTTAAAATCACATCATCCTGTACAAACATGGAATCATATTCACATCTAGGAATAAATCAACAACTGAATCAAAGAAAGAGGGAATCAGCATTTTCTTTTTCAAAAGTGTTTCATCCCTCCGTCTGAAAAAAAAAGGCGAGTCAATTCACACGGCGACGATCGATCCGAGAGTTTTAGTGGGTGACGCTCCTTCCAGCCGCTGGTAGATTGTCACGAGACACTGCTTGATTATTTAACTCCTGCCAGGCTGTGTTTGTGCGTTTCCACGACTGACTGGAAGGCTGCGAGAGAGACGACAGGTTACAGGGGATTCTGTCTGGGCTGCCTTACTGACTCCATGCATGGCACAACACCTGGGAACAAAAACGCTCTTCTTAAAAAGGTTCCACTGGGGCCAGAAGTAGCTCTGATCACACATTGCTTTAACTTTACACTGGCTGCCTATGAGAAGCCCTGTAGCAGCTGATAATGTAATAATGGCTGATAACATAATCATTCTGCCTGTTTTTTTTTTAATGTAATGAGACAATAACGTAATAAAAGTCCTGAACCAATAACGTAATCATTTTGCCAATACAATAATAAGTTGTTACGTTGCCATTGGATGGTTATTACGTTATTGGCTTTGTAAAAAAAACCTCCCTTATAAATGTAATAACTGGAGCCAATAATGTGATAACAGCCAATAACGTAATAAGTTATTACGTCAAAAGTTAAGTTACTACCATTGTTACATAATAAGTTATTACGTTATTGCCTGTAACATAATAAGTTACGTTACTGGCATTAATAGTTCATAACTTATTACGTTATTGGTTGGTTATTATGTTAGTCAATAACATAATAATATACTAATATCACTTTGGTTAAGTTTTATTTATTGGCTATAAAGTTGTATTACGTTATGTGTTCATGAATTTTATGATGTTGTTGGTAAGTTATGGGCTGATTACAATAAAAAATGCACAAAATGATTACGTTATCAGCCGTTATTACGTTATCAGCTGCTACAAGTCCTTCACTGTCAATGAATTCTACTTCAATTTTGATGGCAGTCTGAGCATGAATGTGTGTATTACTTCTATCAATGGAAGTGTCCAATAATGATATAATGTGAGCATGACGTTAAGATATTAAATATTGGCACCAAATGTTTAGCTTCAATCCCAAATTCCTGATGTGGAGCCTAATCCAGAGGTGATCGGTGGCCTCAGTGACCCTGGCAGTGCTGATCCCTTACTCTACTCTGCTATACTTGTATAACATGAACACCAAAACCTGACCATGCTAGTGCCACTTACTACCTACTGAGCTACAGTGAGGAGAAAACCCACAACAACAACAAAAATAGAGCCAGTTTATGGTTCCTGTTTGGTCCAGTGTGTGATCCAGATCCAGAAAACTGCCTCTTAGAACCACAGAACAAGTCCTGGCTTCTTTGAGTCCAGGTCCAGGTCTCATTTTAACAGCAGAGTTAATGAGGTGGATGGCTGGAGGCGGGACAGTACAGTTAAGCTATGCAGTCGCTTGGCCAATGAAGAGTGAGATGTGGGAGGAAATAGTTTTGTTCGTCCTCAGAAGTCTACAGTAGGATAGTGGTTTCTTTTATAGCAAAAAAAAAAAAAAAAAAACCTAAATGGTTCCCTCTGGAAAGGCAGAAAGAGACAGCAGTATCTTCGTGTTATCTGATTGGTCCTCGAAGCCGGAAGCCGCCTCGCCGATCAGACGGAAATCTCATAGGTGGTGCCGCCGACGCCAGTCACCTTCTTCACCCCGCCGCCCGGGGGCTTGTGGGCGGGACTCTGCGTCAGTGCCGAGCTGGGGTAAGCCACTCCGGGCCGGGCGGTCACGCTGATTGGGTGGGAGGGAGAGGAGGGGGTGGAGCAAGAAGAGGAAGAGGAGGAGAAGGGCTGGCCGCCGTTGGTCTGACTCAGAGGTTTCATCTGGATCAGCTCATCCCTGATTTAAAAAAAAGATAAGAGAAATGATCAGTGAGACGTGATTCATACGCAGTGTTTTACCACTTTACTGTCACTGTGTAGGAGACAGGAAGTACACCTAGTTTCCATATATGGTAACTTCACTGACCTTGATTTGCAACATAAAAATGAAAAAAATTGAAAAAAAGTCACAAAAGCATAAGAAGTCATGTAATATAACCCAATAACTATCTAGGATTAAAATCTCGAATCCCCAAGTATTTCAAAGAGTGTCCTATAAAGGGTTAAAATGGTCACTTTCGGGTTACATTGATGCTGCATGTAGACAGAATCATCTCAATGCTGCCCCTTGTGGCCAATGTAGGGAAAATACCCACTACAACTGCAGCTGCATTGGATGCTTTAGAGGTAGTTAGCCTCCATCCTGACACACCAGAGCAGCAGCCTTAGGTGTGATTTAAAGCCAAGGCTTACTGGTGACAGAGCTTCTATCTCAGTATGGAGGCTGAAATACTTCAGTTAGACAAATAGTTCATTAAACACATTCCCTGTGCTGGAGAAGTGATGTATCCTCAATAGTTGACTCATTTGTGAGCTTCTAACTCTACACAGTACATTTCATTAAGTTACAGTGAAGACACAGAAGTACACAGTTGAGTAACACAATGATTGAGCAGCATGGAAAAGCAACAGAGATGATTGACAGGACAGACACATCGTCAGCATGCAAAAGCCTCACTGAGCCGGGATGAGACTGAGATGACAACCTGCTGCTACAGTAAGAAGCAGAAATGTTGCATGTGGCACTGATGTTCATTCCTGGGAGGAAACAAAATGACATTTCATGCATTTGTTCCTAATTATAACAAGAAACAGTGTCATACTATCTGCTGTACTGCCGCTGCTACTCTCACACATCTTGAATTGATTATTTTGTGCATCTTAATTCATTGGATTCAATTAAATTGCCTGCTGTGTAAGATGACATGAACTCTTCTCTTTGTGGGTGTATATTAATGAACAGCTGATGGAACACATTTTTTCACCTTTTTGTTAACATTGTCAGGAAGGAGATAATTCTACTTTATTATTGAGGTTAAAGTGGGTGATGGTGGTGTATTAGGGTGCATTATTCTGAATGGTGTTCCTAATATTTTGTCCACAACCATTAACATACATGAGAGGAGCAAAATATTAGATATATGTGAGAGTATTTCATGTAGTGTGAATGGATCCTCTTCTATCCAAAGGTACTAAATGTTCTGACCTAACAGACAAAATGAGGACAAATGGAGTTGATTTGTGCAGCAGAAGACAAGAACACACAGGCAGATCATGACATCATCACAAATATCAACAGTGAAGGACAGAGACTACTCAGACTTTACAGGCCAATGGAAGACAAGCAAAGGGAGAAGAAGGAGGAACTCACAGGAAATCTGGCAGGAGGAGGAGGAAGAGAGAGGGGAAGAGGAGGAGTAGCAGTCAATCAGGTAGTCAGGTTTTCAGGCGGGCAGGTGTTTTTTTTTTTATCAGGGTTAGCAGCAAACCAATCGTCCTGACAAAAGGCGAAACTCATACTCACTTCGGTGCTTGTATTCCTCCTCCTCCTCCCATCCCTCCACCTCCTCCTCCCACCCCCGCTGCATTGGCTCCGGCTGATGCCGAGGCCTTTCGGACCAGCCGGTACTGCATTTCGGCGGCGGCTGCGCTCGAGTAAGACAGCGACTTTCCCAGAGGCGGGGGGTGCGGGGAGCGGGGAGGGTGGGTCGTCGAGGTGGAGGAGGAGCCCAGGGGGTTGTCGGTGGAGCGGGTGCGGTAGGGGTAGGCGTGGTGGGGTGGGGCGTGCGGCGCAGCAAAGCGGGGAGGTCGTGAGGCGGTGGAGGAGGAGGAGGAGTGGTGGTGGTGGTGATGGGAATGGTGGTGGTGGTGATGGGAGTGGTGGTGGTGATGGTGCGGTGGGGGCGGGGCGGAGGAAGGGGGTGGAGCGGAGCCCTGACTGGCAGGCTGGGGGTGACCACCCGGGTGGGGCTCTCCCAGTAGGCGCTCCCTCTCGGGGGGAGGCGGTGGGGACGAGGACGTGGAGGAGGAGGAGCGGTGGAGGAAGGGGTGATGGTGGTGGTGGGAGGAACGGTGGTGGTGGTGAAGGGGGGACTGGGAAGACTGGGAGTGTATCTCAGCATCTCTATGCTGTGACGACATGAAGGGGGAGGTGTAGCCGCCCGCCGCCGGCATGCAGGGTCTCCCGGAGGAAACCTCAGGAGCTACCGGACCTGCTGCCACCGCTTTGTCGAAATCTTCGCTGCCCGCCAGTAAGTTATCATATGATAGGCTTCCATTGCGGGAAGGGTGGTGCGGTGGCGGCGTCTGATTGGCTAAGCTCTTGAAGCTGGCCGAGGTGATGGTCGCCTCGGAGACGTGGGTGGTGCCCCCTGAGGTGTGTGTGGAGCTGGAAGACCGCGACGCCACTCCTGATAGGACGGTGGGGTCGGAGAAGGAGGGGTACGAGCGCCCGCCGAGGGAGTAGCCGGGGATGCCCCCTCCCCCCACCTCTCTCCCTCCCTCCTTCCTCTCCCCTCCTCCTCCTACCCCTCTTCCCCCGCCTGCTACCCTGTCAGATGAAGTGTCCCTGCGGTCCAGGCTGGGCTGCGAGCGGAAACCAGGCTGCTGGCTGGCCTGGAGGAGGGAGGAGGTGGAGGAAGAGGAGTCCCTGGCACTGCCAACGCTCTCCCCTCGACTTAACTGGAGGAGGCGGGAAGAGGAGGAGGAAGAGGAGGAGGAGGAGGGAAGGTGAAGGAGAGAGGGGAAAAGAAACAACAAGAAGCTGAGCAAATAGAAGCAGAGTTTCACCCAGCGTGGGAGTTCCACCATGAATCCCTGCGGCTCAAACACTCCCTCTAGTGTCGACATCTTGACATAACACCCAAACTGCTCCCATGTTTCACTGCCAGAGGTGATGCTGTTGGTCTGAAGCCCATTTTTCAGATATTAATAATACTTTGAGATCATCACCACCCTCACAACACAATGTTAAGTTGGAGAAAAGCCTCAATCATGGAGAAATGAAGCTTCTGTATTAGATAACAGTCAGACCTTCATCAAAGCAATTAGGAGATTTCTTTCTGTATCGATTAACTGCATTTCTACCACCTGCTGCTGTGTAATTACCAGCGGGTAGATATTGTCATTATTAGCTTTGACGTTCTAGTTAAACATTTGCTCTGATGATGGTCTATTGACCGATAAAGCTTGTCTTCATGTTTAGAAGTGCGCAGTCTTCTTTTCTCCATGCACACTGTAAAAGGCGACAGTGTGAACATGTTAGTACTGACCACCTGTGAGACAAATACATCATGTAGAAAAAGTGACAAGAGAGCAAAGGAGTGCTGAGGTTACACAAATCATTCATTATCATTTCAATATTATATTCCTAATGAAAAATGATCCAAACCTGAATAGAAAGAATGAATAAATAATCATTTTTGGTAGTTATAGAAAGTGATTAAAAATATACTTATATCTACAAATTTCACAACAGGGCTGAAGGATTTAGAATATAATATCTAATTGCATTTATTTTGACCGATACTGCAACTGTGTGATGATTTGCAATATTAGAGGGAATGATGATTATGACATCATTATTATCATTTCCACTGAAAAGCATATTAAGATGATTATGGTTTGATTTTTGCAGGGATCTGTAGAATATGATGTATGTAGGCCTGTTATGCTATTATATCATCATTATATCAGTGGTATAAAATGATCTTCAAATGACAATAATATTGTTTATAACGATTATTTCTGAGACAATATATCATCCAACAAAAGTAATTATTGTGACAGGTGTAGTGTAGGCCAGGAGCAACATGACAATATTTCATTTAAAGAAGAATTTGACACGTGTTTGTAGGGATTGCTGCGATGCCAGATTGCTAAATAATTGTGAGTAATAATATTTCTACTAGTGATGGGCATGAATGGTAAATGGTAAATGGACTGTACTTATATAGAGCTTTTCTAGTCTTTACGATCACTCAAAACACTTTGACATTACATGTTTTATTCACCCATTCATACACATTCATACACTGATGACAGGAGCTACCACACAGGGTGTTAAACTGCTCGTCAGGAGGAAACGAACCATTCATACACATTCACACACCGTTGGCATAGCAACGGGAGCAATTTGTGGTTAAGTATCTTGCCCAAGGACACATGGACATGTGGACTGGAGGAGCCGGGAATCAAACGGCCAATCTTACAATTAGTGGACGACCAAATTGTGGCTGTGGTTCAGGAGGCTCTACCATGACTCATGAGGCATGATCAAGCATGATTAATGATTGATCATTAATCATTTTGACGATCACGTGGAATTTGTATCGATCAAACGTTGGTATCGAATATAGGTTGTGTTGCGTAGAGTGAGTCCTGAAGCAATGCATTGAGTTTCACTATGTGGCAGCAATGAGACATCTTACCAACGGGGGGCGAAATCTGACAGAGAAAACTCAGCATACTCAGCTGCCTATAAACTGCCGTAGATATCAAACGTAAAGATGAAGAGGTGAAGGTAAAGTTTGGCGTGGGACCATTTCGAACTAAAAAGCCTTAACATCTGTAGTAATGACATGTTCTGAAAGACTCATTGCTGACTATGTCAAACCCTCCCATCAGTTTGCTTACAGAGCAAACTGATCCACAGAGGACGCCACTGCCACAGCCCTAAGCCACCTTGAAGTCCCAGGGAACTATGTCAGGATGCTCTTTGTTCTTCTTGGAATGAAGATTTCATTGAAGAAAAGCATGTTGTATTTTTGTGGCATTTTTAATATTAAAAATAATGATGAATTGATAATTGATTGTTGATTTTCCCGACGATCAATCAAGGGAATTTCTTCGAATGCCCATGCCTGATTTCTACTGCTAATAATAATCTACAGGGGAACAATTTCAATCTACAGCAGTCACTGAGACACATTTATAATCACAGAGGAGAAAAACAAGTGAAAGGATTCTAATAAGGAGATGGAAGAGGGAACAACAAACTAAAGAGAAAAAGAAGAAGAATTGAAAACAACATGTTTACAGAGTGCTGGATTAACAGGTGGGAAGAAACAGACCAGACATGGGTACAAATACTGTGTATAACCAACTCGTCTGTGTATTCAGGTATAAAACTTTGATAGAAACCAAAAGGTACTTCACTTTTAAATTCTTTTTACTCATTATGTCCAATCTGTGCCTGTTAGACAGATCAGTGTTTTCCTGCAGTATTTCACCCATGCCCAGAACTGACAGAGAGGAGCAGGAAACAAAGTTAAAAGAGAAGATGAGAGGAGGACAAAATGCTCTCAGAACAATCACTTACTGATACTGATCAACAGAAAGCCACTGAGAAACCAAACCAAGATGGCCGACAGGAAATCAAAAGGAAAAAAAAACAAACAAAACAAAAAGGGAGATGCATTAGATTGAAATCAAAAGATAAAAGAAACAGATGCACTGACAAATGTGTGTGAGAGAAAATGAAAAAAAAACTCAACAGAAACAGAAACACACACACACACAATGTACTTTTTATACATTGCGTGTATTTCTTGTGTGTGACTGTTCTCGTGCAGTATCTCCTGTATATGTGTGTGTGTGTGTGTGTGTTACCTGGTTGGCGTAAGCGTGCGTGAGCGCTGTGTGGTTCTTGCCGGGGCTGTAGGTGGGCCTGTACTTGTACATGGTGGGGGTGGGGGGGGCTTTGTTCAGCAGACTGCACTCTGCAGGCAGGTGGAGAGAATAAAGATTAAAAACTGTGAAGATAAAGTTCATGTTGGGACGACTGGTGAAGGTCACAGCTGTAGCAGGGAGGGTGGAGAATATTATCCTCTATGGAAAACATGAAGGACAGTAACACAGAGAAATGATCTATAAAATCAAAGGAACCTTGTGCTTTCTGAGATCATTTTAGTTTTGTCTTGTGTGTGTGAGTGTGTGTGTTGCCATGTATCTGTGTCTAGAGTATGTATATAAAGTGTGTGTATATACTTGTATGTGAGTGTGTGTGTGGCCATGTATCCGTGTCTGGAGTATGTATATAAAGTGTGTGTATATACTTGTATGTGAGTGTGTGTGTGGCCATGTATCCGTGTTTAGAGTATGTATATAAAGTGTGTGTATATACTTGTATGTGAGTGTGTGTGTGGCCATGTATCCGTGTTTAGAGTATGTATATAAAGTGTGTGTATATACTTGTATGTGAGTGTGTGTGTGGCCATGTATCCGTGTTTAGAGTATGTATATAAAGTGTGTGTATATACTTGTATGTGAGTGTGTGTGTGGCCATGTATCCGTGTTTAGAGTATGTGTAATGTGTGTGTATACTTGTTTGGGTTAAGGATGATAGAATACCTGTAATGACAACTAAATGTGATTGTGAATTAAAGCAGATTTAATTCATGTTATTTAATTTATAAAATGATTGACAAGTGTGTTGAAAGGTTTTTATGTATTGTGCCATGATAATTGAAAAAAAAAAGAAAAAAAAAAGGTTACCTTCCGTGTTCCCTCTGGTGATTCCAGGGTAGCGGAGCTCTGGTTTAGGAGGAGGAGGAGGCTCGGCGTCACATGACTGGCTCTCCATCATCTCCAGACTGGACTTGGACTGCAAACACAGATGAACACACATGAGATTTTGACTTAAACATAGAAACATGATGGTGTACTGAATATCTTCTGTCCACGTGACAATGAAAGCAAATATGAATATCTGAATGTTTGGGGTATAACTTTAGGAATGATGACAAAGCCAGATTGAAATAATGAAAACAAGACAAAGAGGAAAACAGATATTTTCCTTGCATGTAAAGCATGCATGGAACATATGTATTTAACAGACTAGACACTAAACATCTTTTAAGCTGCTACCTAGAGACTGACAGTGATTGTAGTCCAGTTCATTAGTATTCATCTGTGATGTGATGGAAATTGAAGCAACAAGCTGCAATATTTTGATCAAAACAACAACAAAAAAAGTCAAATTGGAAAAATACTTACATTTCTGTAACAAATAAGCCCAGAAAAACCAAATCAAACCTCAACAATCTAATTTCCTATGAGATATATTACAGCCTCCAACAACCTCCACCACCACAACCATTCCTGACCATTACAACGGTTTGCAACTGAACACAAACAATCAGAAAACACTGTGAGATAATGTTGGATTTGAATAATGTTCATAGATCTGACTCAATAAACTAACCAATCATCTCTCAGCTCTGCCATGTGTTTTGGTCTCACTACTGGTTGGGCTGATAGATGTGGTTGTGTTGTGTTTACTGATGTGACCTTACAGGATTTCTGGCTATTGAATTTCAAACAGCTTTTTAAAGCCTCTCCCTGCCATCTGGACCTGCCTATATGCAAACTTAGCGAGGAGTAGATTTGAATGAGTAGCAGCAGCAGCCTTACATAACACTTGTTTACCAGCGGGGCTGAAGCAATCCTGGTTGTTTTGTGTTTTGTTTTTTTTGTCGTTTTTTGTCTGGCATGTTTCCATCAGAATAATGATAACGCCTGTCAAATTGATGGCACTTGAGAAACATCCATCCCTGCTGTTCTTACCCTATGCAGGTCTCCCTGTATGCCGTTGTCCAGGATCTTTGCGGCCAGCTGGGCCTCGGTCAGCTGTGGCCGCAGAAAAGGAGGCTGCACACACACACTCTGCACACACTTCTTCCTGCCCAGATACCTGCAGAGAGCACAGAGACACCGAGTGAGATCATCATCGAGCTTCAAAGGTTCAACATGTGGTAAAATAATGTGCTAGACTGATGTGAACAGAACAGATAAAAAAACAATAAGAATGATAAAAAGCATTTTGTGTGTATTTTGCTGAGTCATGTAAACTGAAAGAGGGGGTGCTGTTGGTGGTACAGATCAGAGAGAGTGGTGGTTAAATAAGGAGAAAAAGTTACAAAAATGCACCTGGGCGCTTGTGAACTGCAGAGGACGTGAGAGACGTTGTTCCTACAGCCGTTGGTGAAAGGGTTAACACCCCCTCTGAACTTCCCTGTTACCTGAAGAACAGAGAATAGAGAGATAAGGGTCAGTGACAAATAAGGGTTGGCAAGATAAGCAATCTTTGGTTTTAAAATGTGTTTTAAAAGTAGCATCAGACTTATTAATAAGTACTTCTTTATTTTCTTTTACCAAAAGTAAGACTGAATGCTCCTGAAAATGTCAAATGGTGTAACCACAAAGAATGATTAATATTACATATTTTATCCACCTGCAGTGTATTTAACTGCACTTACAATAATTGTAAATGTTTCCTGATCTCCATGATTCCTCAGATGAAATGTAATATTGAGAACAATTGTATTCCATTACCTTTATTTAATATAAAAGTTATAATGTAAGATCATGCCAAACTAGTTGATATGGTGTTTTATTGAGAATTTACTGTTTTTAAGCATGTTGAATTATTTGGTACAAAGTTTTTATGGTTACACCACTTCACACCACTTTATGCTGGATCCACAAAAAAAGAATGTGTGCAAGTTATTCATACGTTCAATTTCACATTTTAACCCCTTTAAATTTGACTAAACCTCACGGGCACAAATATAACCTCATTGACCCATTAACAGAAGGAAAAAACGGCATCATAGGGATAAAAATCACAAGAAACCCACAAGATTAAGTCAAAAGAATTTTAAGATGCCTTTTCGGGACATTTAGGCTCAAGATTAAGTTAATTATATTATTTCAACAACAAGGCAATTCAAAGTGCTGTACATAAAAAATGAAAAGTTCACATTTACTCTACAAATACCTCTGTTTATCACTACTTCTCATTTCTAACTCTGAAATCTGTAACTACAGGATTCCAGGAGCTCCGCACAAGCTGTATTTTTTTTAGCGCACTGCGAGGAGTTTCTTACCTGCTCATTAGTGGTCCTGCCTCTGGCCACAAGCACTATGTGGAAGCCAGTGAGGCCGGCAACAGGGATGAAGAACAGACCTGCCACACACATTACAGCCAGCCTTTGAGCACAGGAGGTCAAGGAACATATCAAGAAGAGAGAGATAAAAAAATTGCTACCAAAAACACTGAGAACATTTCTTAAGCAGGTTAGAAGAGCTTCAGTCGTTGCCAACTGAGCAGGAGCTTCAATCTAAAATCGATCAAACTCTATTCCTTAAAGGATACGTGACGATGGCGTGCAGGCGGTCGATGTTCTGCCGGTGGTAGAGGATGAAGAGCAGTCCGAAGCCGAACACGGCCATGATGTGTGCCGTCAGTGACAGGAGGAAGAGGAAGAAGTAGCGGTAGTTCCTCCTGCCGATGCAGTTGTTCACCCACGGACAGTGGTGGTCGAAATCCTGCATCGTTGATGGTGAGAGGACACTGAGGTCAGAAAACTGGCAGAGTCACATGGCGCATTGTATCATTCTTTACCTCCTCCTACTGAAGATGTAGTTTACACTAACATGTGACATGACATGATAACAAGAGTGATTTAAATTGATCCTTGATACGAGTTTAGCTACTATTGGTTTCTGATATTTTTGGTCTTTGTAGAAGAAGAGTAGTTGCGCAATGCACACATTTAAGCTGCTTTATTGATTCTGTTGCTACGGACAATGAGGTGATGAACAATCTGCAAAGCTCTGAGGAGAATCAGTCCTCCACAGTAAGAAATCTGCTGAGGCTTCACTTCTTTGGCACCTTTATACTGCGTTAGTAATAGAATTAAAAGGTAACTAACTCTGTCCTCAACCATAATGGCAGTCTGTGTTTTAACAGAAGCATAACGCTCACTCTCCACACTCCAACTTCCTTAATGGAAATGAGACTATTGTGTGTTAAAGTGAAAAGTAACCTGGAATGCTGGAAAGACACATCTACTCTTAGATCAACTTCAGTGACTCGTACCACAGAAGAGAAGTCTGAAAGCCTGTTAGAGGCCAATCCAGGTTGTTTTTAATGGACTGATATCAGATATAGTCTCATCCATGTGGTTCAATAACTGACTTTAACCCCAGTGCACTTTAGGTAAGCCTGCTGTCATTTGAAATGTAGTTCATCAAGAGAATCAAGAGCAGACAAAGACTCTTTGTGTCTATTATAGAGTTGTTTTTATGATTCTTAATCCAGCTGAAGTGCTGGTTGCATTTTTAAGTTCAGTATTTTGTTCATTCTCAGGATGAAAAGAGGCACAGACACAGACACTGCTCTATCTACTGGAAACAGCTGGAGGAAGTTGTGTTTCAGGATACTTAATGCAGAGCTGTCCCACATATCTGATTTGATTTGGATATACTAATCTCCATGTAGGTCTTCTTTAGTGCATGCTTCTGTAAGAAAATACTCCAGTAAAAGCTGGACTGTGAGTGCACCTCGACACAGTTGTCACAGACGGAGCAGTGGGAGCACCGCGGCGGCCTGTAGAAGCGGCACGTCGAACACCACTTCATCCTGACCTGGATCCCTCTGATCTCCACCGTCTTGTAGAGGGGAGCACGGAAATCGTCCTCCTTGTCCTCATCCTCCTCGGCTACAGAAAAATAACACACAAACACGAGGATTTTAGACCTGACATCACAACAGAAGCTATTTGGTAACATAAAATACATCACACATGCACATGCAGAGTGTACATCCACCCACCTCTCGGGAAGATGCCGGGGTCCATGAATGTGGCCATGCAGAAGTTGGCCAAAACGAACAGGAAGATGACTCCATTGTAGATGGGCACGGCCACCGAGAAACGCTCTGAAAGCCACGGACACCTGAAACATACCCAGAGAGGACAGGGGCTGACAGTCAGAGAGAGAAACAGAGCGAGAATCTAACTGTACACTTGACTACTCTCACATTATATGGCTCAGTTGTCCATAATTATTATCACTGTAAATACAGCAACACTCTTACACATTAGGAAATATGGTAGTTTGGTGATATTCATCTTTAGAATCTTTTCTTCTGTTTCATCCTGAGCTGGGAGATTAGCTCTCTATATGTGCCTGACTGGGAATGGTTAATTTGTAGATGATTCCACATGAGTTGGAATTTCACAGCTCTTTAACGCTGGTTTAAAATGTATCTGGAGCTGTTGTCACAGCAACACGTCTGTAGGCTCAAACCTGTGAAAGTGTAGGCTCATTCAGAGTGAGCTGAATCATTGATCGTGTGGAAAGGATAAAGCTGGCCTTTTTCTATATTTATATTATTATCAACAAATCTTATGAAAAGACCAAAAGAATCCCCCAAGAATCAATCAATCTTTATTTATATAGCGCCAAATCACAACAAAAGTCATCCCAAGGCACTTTACACATGGAGCAGGGCTAAACCGTACTCGTCAGGTTTATTTTTAAGAGACCCAACATTCCCTCCCCCCCCCCCCCCCCCCTCCCGCCTTGTTCTTCACCTGACACCTAACACTGTATTTATGTTGTCTTGGGGTTCTGGTTTTACTATGATGTCCCTATCAAATAAATATTTCACAAGAAGGTGTCCAATATGAGCAGCAGACAAGGCAGAGAGCTGTCGAGCATGTCATTCTTTATTTGAGACGAGTGTCACAGCACAGAAGGAGCAGACGAGCCCTGATGAGAGAGAGAGAGAATACGATCATGTGTTGTTCTGTGTTGACCAGTGAAGTGTTGTCATGCATTTGAAAGTCAGCAGTTTGGTCCGGTTTGCTTTGACGTCTCAAACGAACCTCGCAAACCCAGACCAACATTTTCAAGAGTTCAAATGAGCTTTCACGCCCACCCCAAATGAACCGAACTATCTGCGGAAGCCAACCAGGGAGCGTTTAAAGTGGACTAAACAGCTCTGGTGTGAAAGCAACCTAAGATAGGAGGATCTATTTTAACCATGGAGACATAACAAGTGCAGTGTGGTAGGTCTTCAGCACACAGACTGTATGTGTGTCTCTTGGTACACCTGCCACCATGTCTGTGCAGCAGTGCAAAGTACAAAAGTGACCATAGATAAGTGAGTGTGGTGATTCATTAAATTCATAAAACTTAATTTACTAACAGCATTTAAATAGGATAATTAAAAATAGAGCCCCACCGATATATCAGTCAACCCATATCATCGGCTGATATTGGCCTATCACAGATATATCAGTATTAGTGTATATGTTGTCCAATATGTACCGATATTTTTTTTAAGTTATATAGGCAGCATTTAATGTGTATTTGATATTTTTTCTTAAATCAAGTTAAATATATATGTACATGTGTCTTTATTCATTTATTTAGGTTATTTAGTTAGTTATAGTTATTTATAATGATATACAATGAAGTTTATTGTCTTATTGGCTTCATTACATATCACTGTCAAAAGTGTTTGATACTACATTTAAGGGATCAATGCAAAAAATGTATGTTTATAAATATATTCTTTATATGTACAGTAGTTGCACTTTTCTAGTGTATGGCCCATGTCTCTAATTGGATACTCTAATTGCCCTCCTGCCTGTCTGGAATAAGGTTATTTTGTTACTCTGATGAAGATCCCAAGTTGAAACATGTTTTGTATACTACAAGTGTTACTAGAGCAAATGTTGTCATATTTGATGGACAGTGCTCCTTCCAGACCATCTGTGTACTGAACTGAGAGAAATTAAAGTGATATTGATCCTTCTCATCAGTCTGTGAGTAAAGCAGCAAACAGTTATATTTCCAAAAATGTTAAACTGGTCGATTTAGGTGGAAATAGCTCACTGTGAGTGCTCTTATTTAGCATTATTGTATTTCAATACATTTCAATATTAATTAACTCAAACAAATGAATATACACGACAAAATAACAATAATCCATTATAATTCAACAATATGACCCTATGACTGGTTTATGGTATGCTCCTGTACTTCCTCATGTTTCAGATAATAGTTTCCAGCCGTTCTGTGCTGGGTTGTAATCTTCCACTGATGACAAAATGAGAGGGAACGTGAGAGTGTGAGAGTGTGAGAGCGGCTGCAGGGACACAAACACTAAAACACACTTATGGAGAAAGACAGAGTGAGAGACTGGATGATGGGCTTTTGTCAGGGTGACAGATGTTGGCCTATTTTCTCCTCGCTAATCTGAAGCAGAGCTAACTGCCCACCACACTGACCACACACACACACACAGCTTAGATTTTCTCATAAACACACACACACACACACACACACACTTACTCACACCTATCAATCTGACTTCCTCACATTAACAATCCGCAAACACATCATTTCACCCACAGACGGCTTCACACATTCCTACTCTCACCACTATTTTTCCCCCTTCTCTCACACTGTCAACCTCTAACACACACACCCACACCCACACACACACACACACACACACACACACACACACACACACACACACACACACACACACACACACACCAGAGTGAGGTGTCAGCGAGATTAGTGTTGACGGTCTATAACATCATTGACTTAGCGTTCTGTCAAAAACACTCACGGGGCTTAAAGACACACGGAGGCGAATAAATCTGAAAATGCTGTTTACATGTGAAAACAACCTCGGCTCAGTCCAGACTACTGATTCAAGTTGGGGGGGTTTTTAACAAAGTTCTGCATCCATTATGAAAGTCCCAAAGTATAAAAATGTCTGAATCTCTACATAATCCTCCATCTGTAGACAAACACCACACAGACAGGCATCAAGCTTCTCAGAGTTGAAACTATGATCTGTTCTCATACGATTGGTTCAATGTTGCTTATGTGACAGAGTTCATGACCGGCTTGATTTAAAGCTGATGAACCAGCTTAGAAAAATCTACCAAAGCACTGAGAAAATAGAAGAGATGAAGTCATTTGACAAGTTTCCAGTAAACTGAGTTCAGTATTGGGTAACATGTACTCACATTGACAAATACAACTCAACAAATGACCCATTAAAACCCATTAAACCATAAACCCATTCAAATGTTAAGATAACATTAGTGTGATAACAATCACAAACAGTACATAGTGCCTTTCTTTTGAAAATAACTGACTGTAGTTGGCCTCATGACTTCCCATGTAAATGTAGGCTTTACTGTCCAAATTCACTTTTATTATGTGGCCTGTTTATAATGTATACATGTGTAGTATTTTACTCTTTATTGAGAAAACTGAATTGTGATTTCTCAATAAGTTTTTATCATGATTTCTCTATGACAAACTTCAACTTGATAAGAATTCATCCAGTTTATTGTGAGCAAGTCTGGTTTGGGCTTAAAGCTGGCTAAAGCTGGGTCTTTAGCTCCTAAATGCTGTTTGGTAGGCAGATAGTGTACAGTGTGCTTAAAACAGCTATCTGCTGCTGCTGGAACAGTACGGCTGATGAGATCAGTGAGAATGCAGCAAATACTAAAGCTGTTGTTCATAAAACCAAAACAATGAGCTGAAAGATACTAAAATACTTCCAATACAACTCAGAGTTCTGTCATCTGTAGGGCTGGGTATCAGTACTCAATATCTTTAAGGTATCGACTGAAATAAATTGATACCAAGCAGCATGGAAACGTCTCTCGTCAAACGATACCTGCAATTGATCTTTTTTGCACCCAGAGCTAGAAGATATGACTATTAGTATGGACCTGCTCACAGCCAATCAACGCAAGCATCCTTCAATTAACAAATATTAATCATTTGAAGACTTTCAAAATGCATTTGTGTAAAAATCAAATCATTTAGATGTAGGGGTGTGACGAGATCTCGCGAGACCAAAACGTGACGATATTTCTCGTCGAAGTGGATGTTGTCTCGCAAAGCTATAATTAAGAGGCGCACCAAAAAGAAAAGACGTTCGGTTTTCTATCGATCATTTGCACGTCATGTCTTCTTTTTATAATGTCACGTGTGGATCATTAACCTTGTTGCAGCTTCTACCTGCTGAGAAGATCTCAGTCAGAAGTAGGAGATGAGGAGAGGAGCAGTAGGTTAACCTCAGGTCTCTACACTGAGAGCCTGAAGTAGGAGGAGCGGAGGAATCTAGCGCAGCTATGGAAGCCTAATGATACAAAAAGTCAAATGAGTCACACTACCAAATTATAACTTTTTTATTAGCAATATGTTATAATTTGTGATAATTGGATTCTTTATTTAATTTATATTTATTATATATTAGAATTTTTTCTACTCTTTACAATTTACTTTTTAGTATTTGTGATTGTATCTAACTTTTGTATTTATGGTTGTTATTTCCATTAATACCAAAATGATCCATCTATAAAATACCTATATGGGGAAACCTGCATATGATAATAATATATTTCGAAAGTAGAACTGAAGTGATTCATTACAAGCGAATGTGAATTTTAAATAAAAGAACATTCATGTATTTCCTCACTGAAGTTTTCTTAAAAATATAGTTAAAATCTCGTTTCGTCTCGATCTGGTGAACCCAATATCTCGTCTCGTCTCGTGAGCTGAGTGTATCGTCACACCCCTAGTTAGATTTGGAGGATTGGTGGCATTTTATGCAATTTAATGGGTATAGAATGAAGTACTCAGTTGGTATCAGTATCACTTTAAGGCTACTTGGATTGGTAATGGTATCGTTATATTTTAAACCATACCCAACTCTAGTCATCTGTACATATGTTCTAATGACTCAGCAGTTGTGGGGTTTGTCAGTGGTCGACAGGAAACTGGTGGATGGCTTTGTGGCACGGTGTGGGAACAACCACCTTTTAAAGCTGACTAAAATTAAGGAGATGGTTGTGGATTTTAGAAGGACCAGGACTACATTAAACACCATTTCTGACATTAGAGAAGAGGTGGAGGTGGTGGAGGGCTACAGATACTTGGACTGGAAATGTAACACTGAGGCCAACTACAGGAAAGAACACAGCAGATTCTACTAATTGAGGAAGGTCAGGTAGTTCAATGTGTTCAGAGAGATGTTGCTGATGATCTCTTCTACCAGTCTGCTGGAGACTCTAGAACTCCTGGACTTGTTTATGGATGATGGATGTTACACAAGTTGCTCAACATAATGGACTTTTGGAATGAAGACTGCACACTCCCAACACAACCTTCTGGTTCAGACAACGGTGTCTTCAGTTGGAGGAACATTCGAGGAGTTCCTGCCCATCGCAATAGTCATCTACAATGAGTTCCCTCTGTTCTGGGACAGGGAGACTCCACAGAGTAGCAATACAAATGGATATTTTACATTCAATTTGCATTGTAAAAGGAATATGTTGCTTTAAAGTTTAAAATTAACATTTTTATTCCACTTCAGTATAGTCATTTTTGTACTACTACATCTATCTATCTATCTATCTATCTATCTATCTATCTATCTATCTATCTATCTATCTATCTATCTATCTATCTATCTATCTATCTATCTATCTATCTATCTATCCGCTCTATAGGGCTTGAGCTTATAACTGTTGACCAGTCTGACCTTTATTTTTGACAGCTGCTAGCTGGACTACGAGCTGTAAAAAGCTGGTTTGAGCTGGTTTTTGTCAGGTGATGGGCCAGCTGCCAGCACTGAGTTTGTTTACCAGCTGTCAAAAACCTACCTTAAACCACCTTAAACCAGCTACACAAAACTGGTCTACCAGCTGATCAGCAGTTAAACCTAGCTCAAGCTGACTTAACAGGTACATTCAGCAAGACCAGCTAATAACCAGCTAAGGTTGAGCTGAGGACGCATTGCTCTGACAAAAACAGCTCCCAAACTGATTAAATCAAGCTTATATTGTTATATTTGTTGATTAGTGAAATTAAATGCTCTTTTCTCTCTCTCTGTGTATGTGTGTATGTGTGTGTGTGTGTGTGTTAGACTTACGTGAAGCAGAAGAACAGCGTCGTGGAGCCGACCAGGAAGAACGTGGCCGCCGACACGGGGACGTATCGCGAGGGTCTCAGGGGTCTGCTGGGCGGGACCACGGCGTGGGGGAGGGGCGACGAGGATGGACCCCGCCCTCCGCTCTTACTGCTGCCGCCTGGCATCACTTCCTGTGTGTTTGGTGTTGCGTGAGTTCGTTCAGCGACCGCTACGCTGAGGGTCTCGTCATTCGCGATTCGAGTTTCTTTGCGGGGCGTGTCGAGAGGATTTGTAGTTTTTGGGGTGAGGAATAAAAAATGTTAAAAAAAGACACAAAAAAGATGGAGGGATAGTTCCTATTTCTGCATCACCACGCTGAGACTTGTTTTCTTTAGTTCTTAGGTCAATCCTCATCAAGTGTGTGCGGGAGATTAAAAGAAGCTCAGTGCTGTAAAAGCTTTGTTTTCCACTCAGCCAGAAAAACAGGTGGGAAGGCGGGATGAACAAATAAGCCACAGATTGTTAAGAGGAAAAGGTGTCTGGACAGTGACCTGCTCTACCCAACATGTCACCAGCCAATAGAATTAAGGGCAATTTTAAAGGTCCACAAGAATCTAAAAATCTGTTTTATCGTCTTATTTTTTAGAAGGTGAAGAAAGGCTTGGTGAAAATCATAATAGTGCAATTTTAAAAAGACATGGCTGTTATTTAGATGTTTTTTTAAAAAAGTGAAATTTGAGATTAAATGAAACTATTTAATTGTTGACAGGCTTTCTGTGTCTTGTGTGTGGTGTGAGCAGGTTGGTGGACTCAACAGTTTGATTGGTTAATAAATGGGAGTTTTTATGAGGTACGGGAGGAGGCAGAGGTAGACCCGTTTTGGTAAGAGATGAACATGTAAGACTGAAGAAAAGTTTAAAAAAAAAGCTGACATAAAATGAAAGTGAAAGACTTTCTTGAGTATAGAAAGAAAGAAAAAGTGCAGGCGAGTTACTTGATTATATTTGTGGTTTTCAGCACCTGCAGGTGTAAGTGTGAGAAAAAAAAAAAGTATTTTAAATAAAATAAAATAAAAATGACAACCCCCCCTTTGCTCTCTATCAAGAGAAGGAGACGATTCTCTTTCAGTCCAGGACTCGTATTAGAAACAGCAGTCTGTAAGCGGGCCAGTGGAGTAGCCTGGTTTTCCTGTGTCGGGGCATCCCTAAACCCCGCCGGTGGCCGATTCAAACCACCACCACCTCACCTGCCAGCTGCACCGGGGCTGTGATTGGAAGACAAGAAGCGGGAAGTGACGGTGTGGTATTTTCCAAAACATCTGGGTGAGAATCCAGTAGAACATCCATTAGTATCCATAAATGGAAAATGCTAAAGAGAGAGAGCTAAAATGACACTGAAGAGGTTCAAAGTGAATGCAGCTGTGTTGATATAGAGCGTGCACAGTAAGTGGGAGTAATATCAAGCCAGCTTCAGCGACACAAAGCACTCTTAACCTCAGTTTCTCCGCTGGTCTCCACTGTGTAAACGACCGCGCCTGTTAGTTAAGTTATGTAACCGTCAGCGTTCCAACAACGGGCCGTTTTCTTCTCCAGGGACTTTGAGGGCTTTCCCTCTGCTTCCTTCCCCCAGCAGAGAGCACTGAGGCTTGGATAATACCCTCCCACAACAGTCCCTCAGAGGATACAGGCCCTCTCTGGAGAAAAACGTCCTAAAACATGACCTCAACGCCAATGTGAGAAGATGTGGCGTGGAATGTTCTGCGTGGATGATGGAGATTGCATCTTTGAGGGTTTATCAGGGCTTGAAGTTTCTCCCTCTCCGACCTCGAAACCAGAATGTAAGCACCTTTAATTATCCAGAGCTGGTCAGCGGCCTTTGTGTATGTGGATGAAACACGTAGGAGGTGGCAGGACTGAATATCAACTCCGAAAAAATGGTCCTTGGTCACGAAAAAAGGGAATCCGGTCTGATGATTGGTCAGGCTTCTGCACCTAGTAATGAGACAGAGCAATGGTTTATTATAGAGCAGAGAAGTGGTGTATTTCACATGTTTTGTCCACTGCCTGTACAACTTATAAAGGTAGTCAATAGTTCACTTTCATTAAAACGACACAAACTGAAAGTTGCATCTTTACCGAGCGCCAACAATCACCGGCATCTGATAACAATTGTAGGGAAAACACCACTTCCTTTAGATGACTCTTGTTAACAATCTGCCTACAACCAAAAAGGCCGGGGGTACAAATGTTTTTTTGGGCGTTTCCACCGCATGAACTTTCTCAGGAGACCAAGACATTTGTCAGGAACTTAGGACTTGGGGACAAAATGTAGTTCCTGTAGGGAAGTTGTAAAAAAAAAAACTCCAGGGGGTAAAACTCTCCAACAATTCAAGAACTATCAGGGCTGAATATGGAGGGTTCTAAGAGCCAAAACTGAATTAGCTTAACTGTACCCAATAATACATAAATATATAAATGTTACATTTATATATTTGTGCATTTATTCATTCATTTTTTTTATCTAGTTACACATTCGTTTACATTAATTGACACACTTATATATCTTTTTACAGATGTATTGACTTATTTATATATATATTAATTTATCCATAGTGTAACTTGCTGCAGTGGTATAAAGAAAATCAGGGGGCAGACTCTGCCCTGTGATTGGTGGTTGAACTTCAATCTTCTGCCTTTGCCTGAGTAAAGATGGCAGCACTTGGTGCAGATCTTAATGACAGTTTGCATGCTACAGTGGTACATGTGTTGGATGCAGCTGAACAGATACTAATTCCTATTTCCTTATAGGTCAGATTGAGGGCTTTGCTGAGTGAGTTGGAATGATATTGGCTCTAACTGACACAGGAATGCAAGTTATATTCACGATCCTTGCGATAGTACATCAACTGAGGCTACACATCATACAGCCTCTATGCTTCACTCTGATGAACTCAAAAGTGTTTCAGAATTAACGTTTCCAATGACTCAAAACCAGAAACCAGCTGAACATACAGTTCAGAAGGAGCAATCAATCCTAGTGCTTAAATGCTACACATACATCAATGCATACATCTTTGCCAAGAAAAGCAGGAAGGATCCACCATTACGCCTGTCTGCTGCACTGTGAAAGCTTCAGAGTGCAAACTCACAGCTCGATAGACTGGTTGAGCCTGCTGGGTGTGTCATACCGCTCATTCACCAATCAGGGGCTTTAACCCACCTCGTGATGTTTGTTGTTGACACATTTCTTTGTTTTGCTGCGTCAAGTTCCACTATGGATACACTTTTAAAAAGTATATATACAAATAAATACGTCAAATTATAAATAGATAAATGTGCGAGTAGTAGACAAATGAATGAATATACAAATGTGTAAATATATAAATAAATACACAACTTAATTAAACATTTATATACTTGTTTTTCAAGTATATAAATGTTTCAATACGCCAAGGCGAGAACAACATGTGTACCACTTCATTCACTAAAAAAGGAAGTTCCTGCTATTAAAATAAGGACGAGAGAACAAACAGAGTGAATGACAGACACATACCTTTAAACGCTGATAGCGTCATGGCAGTTATATCTAAGTAGAAGTTAAGAGCCATCACACTGTCACTCTGCAGCCCACCTACTATAGAGAGAGGTGTTCTGGACTTCTAGTCTCCTTTCCATTCATTCATTACATCAATTCATCATCAGAGCCACACAACAATAAACACAAGCAACAACACTATGCTTCTATGTGGTTGTTTCCTTGCTTTTACTTCCTTGTTTCATTGTTCCTGGAACTGTTCAAAACAGACTACCACTCGGTATCACTCTTATATAATTAATACACTTGTTTGTTATGATTTTCTCCTCCAAATAAGTTGATTAATCTTGAGGTTGATGCTTCTTGGCTTGCCCTCTTCTGTTTGTATTGACACGCAAATTGTTTGGTGTGATTTATTTAGGCTGGTTTAAAAGCTGCTACAACAACCCTAGTTTAAACCAAAGAACCCCATCTATCCATGTAGCACTGGATACTGCGTCCTATCAAAGTTGATCACTGAGCACATATGAGAAAACCTCTGTGGGCTTCCTCAGGTCTCCACATTTATAGACCCACAATGTTCAGTAGTCCTTCTCCAGAGGCGGAGAGGATGGTCACACTAAGCCTGACTGCATCCTGCTACACAACACAAAAGAGCGACAGACTCTCAGCACCAACCCATATTAGCTTTGCTACTTCAGTCTTATTTTTTATCTAACTTATACAAACATAAAATATGCGTCTTGTCCTGTATCTTAAACCACCAAACAAGCACACTGCTAGAATCAGATAACTAATTAGTTGCTAAAAGCATATAAACGCACCTACGTGTGTCTCTTCCATATCCAGTTTGATGCTGGTGTGGTTCTTACTCTTCAATACCACTGCTGCCATCACACTGTATGTCCATATGTATTATACCTACAAGTGAAAGTTTTCTTACTTTTTCACCCTGCTTTGCCATTCGTTACCCAGCTGTCAATCAAACATGGACTCCAGCTGAGAGGAGGAGGAGTATCTGATATATCCTCAAATACCTTTTTTTCCCTTCCTTTTGGGAATAAAAACATTAACAATAAATGTAAAAATGACTAAATGTGACAAAGACAGGCAGACACAGTGTTTCACTTTATGGACTCAAGACTTGAAGCCTTCAATCAATAAGCAGATGAGTGCACCTGTTCAGGGCCGGGCTTGATGGATGGAGCTGTTGTCATACACTTTATCTATTGCTGCCGCCCCATTCATCAGCATTAATTACCCCCCCCCCCCCATTCACCCCTTCACCCCTTCCTCTCCCTCTCTGTCTCAACCTTCATTGATGTTCTCAGTGATGTGAGTCTTCTCAAACGTTACAAAGTCACAGAGAATAGATAAAAAGTCATCTTCCTGACAGCAGGTCAGGTTGGGTTAGGTAACCTAATACCATCATTCTGGATCCTGTCTGAATAATAAAAAGGCAGGTCAGGATACGCGACGCAAATCCCCACTCCCACATCATCCTACACATCAAATCAATCATATAAAGGCAGTCTATGCTATGACTTGGGATAGAAAGCTTACCGGTTTCCACATAACAACAGTCCATTTACTGAGCTTGCAGCTCTTTAGCTTTGTGCAAACATGCTCCTAATTGGGATAATTATTATAATTAGCAAGTAAACTTTAATTTGTATATTAATTAAAAGATTATTCAGCACAGAGCAGATGAGATTCAATAACAGAACTGCATTGTATCATAATCATTTTGTCACTCAGCACTCCTCCCAAAACACATCTTTATTGAATTAGATTTGGTTAACTATTTTTAATCTCTGTCTAGTCTATTTTAAGAACAGTGTGTGTAAATGTGTATGTGTTACACAAATGGTGATACACTGAAATGTAGGCCCAAAAAAATCATGATCATGGCATATGGAAGAGAAAGTGTCTGCAGTCATGTAGTGGCTGTTTCAAACCAAACATGCTTTGCAATGAGAATTTCAAAGAAAATATATGATTTGCATGGACCTAACAAGCTCAATGCTCAGGTGTAGAGATGATTTGTAAAGCTTGCACACACACACACACACACACACACACACACACACATACATACACACACACACACAATGTCATGCAAGCTCACAGGAGTTCAAGATATCACTTCTTGTTTATTACCCAATATTTGCCTAAGCTTGCCAAGCTGTCACAATGGATAATGTTAAGACATGTTAAGGACAACATTAAGGTTCGTAGCTGTTAAACACATGTGGTACCTCCATATTAAAGTGCACTCCATTCACTCTAATCTATGTTAATATAAATACACACACATATATATACACACACACAGCAGCAAATATATGTATATGCTGTTTCTAGAAAATCCCCAGACACAATGGCACATCCTTACATCTAACGGAGGCGACAGCATTGGCAGCACCAGCACACATAAATACTGGGTGTGTATGGGCCGCTGCAGTCACAGCAGCGCTCTAACAGCGGCAGATGGAGCCTCGGTATATGCACCAAAACCGGCACAAAAAAACAACAACGATGGCTTCTCCCTACATATAACAACAACCTCATTTCCCTGACCACGAGTTTCCAATTTTTTGGAGTGCCATTTCAATCTAATTTTGCTTAGTTGGGGAAAAAGAAGTGGTTGGAGCATGAACAGCTAACAGACGTCTCCAATGCAGGCAGGGGATGGTTGGTACATACAGCTGAGCCAGGTGACAGGCAAACCCTAATTGATTCAGCCAAACGGCCCAGCAGCGCTCCGTTTGACAGCTCAGCCCAGCGAAAACGTGCTGTTCTCTTTAAAGTCGGATCAACCCCGAACTTACATTGAAAATCTCACAATTATAATGGAGCGGTTATTATAACCAAATGTACACGTTTCAAAACATTATATAAACCCGTTTTCGATCGTTGTAGGATCCACTCTTTAAATCGGCGTGCATGTATAATAATACAGCTGCTTCTAGGTTTGATTACTGATAAGCAAACAGCAGTTTTTTTAGCTAAACATATTTGACATAACGATCTTCAGCCCACATTAGACAGTGGTTAGGTAAAACTGAAACTGGGGTGGGGACGCATAATGCTAGCTAGTGACAACGAGGATAACGTTACGGACCTGCGTTATGTTTAGCTATCTAAAGCTAGTCCATTTAATGATTAAATACAAGTAGGGTGGATATTTTTAAAAACAGTAGAGTCACAGCATTGACACGATACAGCCAATTCTTCCTATAACAACCTGATTCGCTGTTATTGTGCACTAATAGGGCAAAAAGAAAATGTATGACACATAAACATTTACACCAAAACGAAGACGAGTCATGGTTAAGGTTATAAGTAGTATGATGAGGGCTTAGTATGCTGTATGAGCTATTTTTTCAAGTAACATTAACATTAGCTAACTTAGCCTTCAAAGCTATCAGCTCTCCAGTGGTTAGCCGTGGCTAGCAGCAGGCTAACTGCTCACCTGTGAAGGGTTTTTATTACAAAGGCTCTGCCTCCAAACACGGTGAATGGGTGGATGTGCCAGTCTTTGTCGTGTTGTTTCCTCTTGAGATTACAACCAGCAGAGACGACTCGGTATGTACATAACGTTAAATATCCATACGAGAAGTCATTGAGCGGTGCCAGCAAGCTGTCCGGAGTCTTGCTCTGGTGGCTAAGCTATCTCAGTTCAAAGCTCATTTCCAGATAAATGTGAGCTAACAGGCAGCTAGCTAGACTCACTGTTAGCTTCGGGTGGAGGCAGCTTGGGTTTTCTAACTTCTTCAAAATAGCGATAATATGTCTGCAGGTCGCTCCGCCAGCACGGAAGGTGATACAGAAGAAAAAACAAGTGAGGAAAATCCCAAAACAATGATGTGTTCTTCTCATATAACCATAACATTGGTGGCCAAGAGAGTCCCAGAGGCCGATATAATTCAGTACAGTACTACAAAACTCTGATGCCAGGGTCCAACAGCAGAGTTGTCGCAACAAGAATAGCGCTGATTGGACGACGGGGTTGTCAATCAAGCTACTAGCGTTTTCTATTGCCTCTCGAGCAATGACCCTTCTTCCCTCATAGTGAACGTCATGAATGCACTAAATCGTGATTACATTTATTCCCCAGCACAGCAAAACATAGTGCAGGGGCTTGTTGACTTAGTTGCAATAGATAATAAAGCTGTGGTAATATTTTTATTGTCTCTAAGCATGGTTGGCACATAAGCTGTCTCTAACATGAGGTTTTAATCCTCTCATGTGACACACTGACACAGTAACGTATGTTTCTGTGTGTGTGTGTGTGTGTGTGTGTGTGTGTGTGTGTGTGTGTGTGTGTGTGTGTGTGTGTGTGTGTGTGTG
>NC_084971.1:2142249-2159749 GCF_963691925.1 Scomber scombrus | reverse complement strand
TGTGTAAAAAAATAGAAAAGAATATAGAAAATAAGAAAAAAGAACCTGAGATGTAGGGCTGGGTATTTATACTCAATACCTTTTAAGGTATCAACCGAAATAAATTGATACCAAGTAGTATGGAAACGTTTTGCACCCAGAGCTAGAAAATATGACTATTTGTACGGACTTGCTTTCAGCCAATCAACGCAATCATTCTTCAATTTAACACGACATGTGATTGGTCCACTGCCACAGCAGTTACAAGTTAGAAGTCGTGGTGAATTTGAGTTAGCGCACTTAACAGTTCAGCAGCCATGATGCCTCCTAAACGCTCTGAAGTGTGTCTACACTACAATGCCTGTTACACCAGATCAAAGACAGAGACCTACATGTGTAACAGGTATCTAATAAAGTATCCAGCTATCTAGAACTTTTAGGGTACTTGGATTGGTACTGGTATCGTCGTGTTGTAAACCATACCCAGGCCTACTGATGGGTTAAACTCTGAATAACTACGATTGCTGCAGATTTAGACAGAAATATTTAACATTACTGAGAAAAATGAGTCAGGTTATATGTACATCCTTTAAAAAAACACTTTGAACATGCTTAACACAATATTTAAAAAAGAATAATAATGTTTTTTTATTATTAAATACCAAATGTGTCAGTAGGAATGTAATAAGTAAACTGGCTGTCAGATTAATTAGTAGGTTAAAAGCTAGCTGACTGTTTTAATCTCCAGAGCTGACAGAACATAGTGTCAATGACCTGCTTTACTATGACATCATCACTGTTCCTGTAGATACAACCTGCTCTCTGTCCTGTCCTGTCCTCTATACATGTATCATGATGTCTCCATTCAGATGTCTCTCATGCATGTGACTCCTATATCATTATGTAATCATGCAAACGTGAAGTCAAATTCCAATCAAGTAGTCAATAGTATGTATAATAACTTTGGGACAAGTGACAAAAGGATCGTAACTTCTTTTCAGTCACTGGAAGGACAAGGGAGGACAAGTTCAAAAGGTCACGAGTCCATCAGCTGGGTTGAAGAGCAGAGTATTCCCAGGGAAAGCTGCACGGCCTGTGAAAACACTCACACAATGTCTTGTGTGGAGCTTTTGTCATGTGTGAGAAAATGACTCGTGAACGTGAGGATTGACGGACGTTTTCCAGGAAAGGACGGTTATGTAAAGATGCTATCGTGTTGTCCGAGTCCAATGTTACAGAAACAGGGAGGAGGTTTCTGGTACAACTTCACCTACTTCCAAGGTGCATGGAGAAGGAAAAAAAAAAGGCTAGTCAAAATGTGTTGGTGTACTAATGTAAAGTGTGTGTACTAAAGTGTTGCGCAACAAAGCTTCATCCAGGTAAATAAACATCAGTCACACAACCCTATAAGTTATTTATCAGATACATAAAAGCTCACATGGTAATCTGTAGTATTAGGGGTTCGTCACACTAGAATTTTGATGGTAATCTCTTTGCAGACGCGACTCGATTATTAGACTCTTTATTCATTAGTTTAGTTTAGCCATTGTGCTGGGCAACAGTCCACAATTAACACAGAATATTATAAACCCACAATATTATACAAAAAAACTAAAAAGATGAAAGAACAAAATAGAGCATGCAAGAGAGTAGCAATGTATGTCCAAAGCATACAGGAAGAAACACCGTAGAAAGAGGAAAAAGAAATGTAAAACCACACAAATTTAGACAAGATTGTAAAGTAAAGTGAAGAAAAGAAAAGAATATACAAGTACAGCTAATCAACAATATTAAACATTCTTCAGAAATGTACTTCAACCTTTGATAATCTTAAAGTTAAAAGACTCGTATGTTTAAAATTCTTTCAATTACGGAGTTTCATCCACGCAATGATGCATACATAAGTACTATTGAAAAGCTGGCAATAGCAGACCCGTATGCTAAAAGGAAGATCTCAGAATGATATAAGAATCTGGTAGAGACATCTTTGGAAACTTCGGACTATAAAAGAATAGCATGGATAGAGGATATTCAAAGGGATATCACTGAAGTTGAGCACAGACACTATCTATTAATAGCAGATTGAAATTGATCCAATATAATTGGCTTATGAGAACATACATAACCCCTTTCTTCATGCTCATCGATTGAAAGACTTACATATACGATCAAACATTTTTTTCATAAAATATGGGATTCATTTATCATATTTTTGGAATCAAGACCTGATATCCTTACTCCTTACATATTTACCAAGTAAGACCATACCCTTGTAATTTAATCATTTTCCATGTATTTTCTTCTATTTTTTTTTATTTTAATTTTTTATTGAGCTTATTTTACATAAATAAGGTTCTCCTTATCTTAATTTTAAATATACTTAAGTATCTCTGTGTCTTTATTTGTCAGTTGAGTATACATCAATCTACTTTAACCAGACAACATATTGTAGCCACAGGGACATATACTGTAGGCATATCTAAGTTATTTACTTTACTTTCAGTTGCCAAATAATGATGCATTAATGTTATTGTTTTTTTGTTGTTGTTGTTGTTGTTTCATTTGTCTGTTTGTTTGACTTTCTTTTTTTGCATATAGATATATATACTGATGGCTCTGAGTGATGTACGAAGCAAATTCGAAAATCAATAAAGATATGTGTTACAAAAAAAAGAAATGTACATCCATGCAAAAAGGTCCATGCATACACACACATCTACATCAATGAATCTATACAGTCACATAAACACAAATGTATGACATGTACATATGCAATATACTGTATATACAAATTCATGAGGTGAATTTTAAGCTGTTTCTTAAACTGTATTTTATCTTTGATTTCAATGATTGCACAAGGTAATGAATCCTCATCATTTGGACATGGCTCTGTGCAGGACAGTTTTTTTCATTGCATTAGATTTGGGTATCATAATTGTAAACCTGCCTGGTAGAGTAATTCTGTCTGTTACTAGTGTAATGAATTAGCTCGTGTGTTTTTTTTTTGTTGATACAGATTAGACCTTTAGACATTTAGAGGAGCTCGGTGAGGAGAAAGCTCGTCTCTGTCTCCGTCTGTCCTCATGTCTCTGTACGGGTCTGGTGGATGCTGGATTGATTCTTGTTTCCTCGACTCTCCAGCAGTCATGTAAAGCAGCAGGAATCACTGTGAGGCTGACACACGTTTAAAAATGTAACTTTGGATCAACAAAAGTCCTCAATGCTCTTTATGTCCCTAAAAAGTAGTGGACACCTATTTGCATATGATGTGAGGTCCAGGGGTCCACTCTTTATGGGTCAATGTGACCATTATCCTTTCTGACACAACCTGTTGGCAGCACATTTTATCATTAATGCTTAACTCTTCATATGAAGACAGTTCTGGTGGTTCTTGGCTGTGATCACATGGTTACAGGTCAGCACAAACAGACACATATCAATTTATATATACAATCACATGTACATTTACACATTATTGACTCTATTGTTTATATCTGCTGTAGCTATACTGTCTAATTACTTTGTATTGTTGATGCCACTTGAAAAAGAAAAAAAATTGGTCAGAAAAAAACACTAGTGCTTAGGACTTACTCAATAAAACTTTATTGACCTTTCATGGTTAGAGAGCATGATACAATACATATGTGTGATATATGCTGAGCATTTGGAAACAACTCTTTTATTTAAATCCATGGCTATGAGACGATATCAGACTATTTAATTCAAGGGTGTCAAACATACGGCCCGTGGGCCAGAACCGGCCCCCCAAGGTGTCCAGTACGACACACTGGAAAACTTTGCAAAGTATGAAAAGTAATTCAAATGTTTCTGCTGTCTCAGAGCTTTTTCCCCCACTGTGACCAGAATACAATCCTCTGAAAAAAAACTAAACAATGAATACATATTGTAGTCATATTTAAATGTAATATTAATATACCACTAATATATTGAACATTGTACAACATGAAGTCAATCAGCAGCTTCTGTGCAAAATAATCTATAAAAGACTGAGGTGCAATATTGTTGAAATTGCTCATTTTTCTTTAGACATCTCAGGCTGTTCTTCTGTTTTGTAAATAGATGGTGGGGTTGGTTGTCACATTCATTAGATCTTGGTCCATAGAGGACACTGTTAAAATGTGTTGGTACTGAAAGTTTTAGAATTTGGGTGAAGTCAAGGTCAGGAGTAAACCATTTGACGTAGAGGTGACAGGATGTTTAGTGTGTTTCATGTAATAATGTAAATATCCAACTCTTCACTGTTTCTCTTCTGGGCTTTTACACAATGACTTTATAATAAAACAATCATTACCATTAGAAAGTATGAAGAGAGAGCGATAGTTCAACTATGCTACAACATGTGGTTGTTCACTTTACTGGTAGCAATAAATCCCAGTTTGGGATGTTTGTCACATTCTCTTTGAGGTTGGTTGTCACATGTTGGCATATACTTATATGATATATTTAGTAATTTCTTACTTTTAACAGAGCAAAATGAGCAGGAACTTTGTCAGGAAGACAAACTAGAGGCAGACTCCTACAGATGTGAAGCTCAGAGCAGTCAGAGAGGTGAAGATGCACAATATTGTTGTATAAGAATAAAAAAATGCACTTAGAGGAATGATTTTTCCTATTTATTTTCTCTTGGTGTATGAGATGTATTAGGTTGTTGTATTTCAATGAAACTAAAAAATTTAAATTAATTTCTAAGATTGTCTACATTTTTTATTTTTCTCCATTAGAATAACAAAGGGACAACCAACCCTACGATGGAGATGATTGTCACTAGTGCACAAGACACATTTGACAGCCCATATCTTCTGAACAGAATCAGCTGAAGGAGAGGAAGACCACTCTATTCCTACATGACACTTCTAGGCTTCCATAACAAATTAAAAGGCAATCTATTCTGTATATGGTTTATGAGGAATTCAAAGGAAAGTAAAAAGTGTGACTACCAACCCCGTTCTCCCTTGAACTAAAACAAATTTGACACCCCTGATTTAATACATGCTATGAGTTCAGCTCTCAGTTAAGACATTACTGTGATTTGAAACAATAAAATAATATTAAATCATGAATACATATGAACACATCTTATCTTGAGAAGTATTTTCAAAGTTATAATTACAACAATGACATAGAGATAATAGATCAGTTTACATGAGTCTGCTATGATATGATGATGATTCGACATAGTGGCCACAGGAGGATGGGGAAGAAGAGGTGGAGGTGCACTGCAACAGATGGAGTCTTCAGTGCACTTCCTATCAGCTGGCGATAGAGGTCAGTAGAAAAAGATCGATTAATCTGGTATGAACCTTTTTATTACTGCTCTTTCACCAAATGGCCAAATTGTGGCTTTTATTTTGAAATGTATTTCGTCGGGTTTTTTCCTGTAAATTTAACGAACCTGATTGATCTGTTTCCATATGACCGGGCTTCCATTCACAGCGGGGTTCATACATGCTGAGGTCTCTCTGTGGAGCAAGTAACGTTACTGGACCTTGACAGAGAGACAAAGGAGAGAGAGAGAGAGAGAGAGAGAGAGAAGAGAGAGAGAGAGAGAGAGAGAGAGAGAGAGAGAGAGAGAGAGAGAGAGAGAGAGAGAGAGAGAGAGAAAGGGGCCAAATGAACGAGTGTTATCAGTGGCAGAAGGAGGGGGGAGCGCACACACAGGGGAGGGTTTTTTAAAATATTTCTCTTTTTATGGTTATCGGATTATAAACACTTGAGGACTTTATAAACATGCACCTACTGGGAATATCTCTTCTACTGGCATATCTGCTCTACACCAACCTCGCCAGCGACTTCAGCCACAGCGATTATGAATACTACGAGCAGGAGCAGATGGACGAGCCGGTAAGTTGGAGTTTAAAAAAAAAAGAGAAGAAGATCAGAACTTGTTGGAGGTGAAGCTGTGTGTGTGTGTGTGTGTGTGTGTGTGTGTGTGTGTGTGTGTGTCTGCATGCACACTGCAGCGGTTTGCATGGGCTGTAAAGTGTCACCTGGTTCAGTCAGGTGAAGCATCAGGACTCAATATTATATTAAGGCAAGTGGGGGTTTAACATGTAGGATCAAGGAGCATCCAGGAGACTTGAAACTATCCCACTGTTACACATCATAGTACATTCAAGTGAGAAGTTAAGGTTGGGGTGAAATGAGGACTGCAGATCCCTTAATCCTACATTACAGAAACAAGGAAAAGCTTGTTTGATTTCACTCCAATTTCACCTTGTTACTTTTTTTTTTTTTTTTTTTTAATCTGAAATGAAAGAACAAGTAATCAAAAACTAGGCTTGCAGAGTGAAGTGAATAATATAAATAATAATAAATACACATAATAAGACAAATGTTATCATCTAAATTAGGTCTATGTTAAAAAAGAAAATTATTGACACATTAATTTGAGTAAAGTTTGAAAATCCTCAACATTACACACTTCATTAAAAATCTAATAAAAGATGCCACTGAGTTGCATCATGAAAATTGTGGGATCCTGCAATTTTGGAGCTTGACCCTAACATTGAAACTAAAATGGACCATTCTCTTTCAATTAGTCTATTGTGAGCCCCAACTGTTACAGAAATGGAATACTAAAAGCTGCATTACCCCTTCAACTTGATTTAATCTAGAAAACAGAAATTAGACACAGACGTTCCAAACATTTAACGCATCCATAGAGTGACACAGGGATTATGTTTCTTATCTTATTTTGAAATTTGAACCAGAAAATGTATCCTTAGGGGAATGTGTCTTTATTCCCTTGATATATATATATCCTGGACAAATATACCAATATGGTATATTAAGGAAATACCCAGAAATATACTTTATTAACCCATGTATAGCCTACCTTTAAAATGTGTGGGTACACCAAGATATGCAGACAAATACCCCAAATAGCACCTCTAACTTTTGTAAATGTACAGTATCCAAATGCCACTAAACTGGTCAAACATGGCCAAACCTCCTCTCCTCTCTCTCTCTCTCTCTCTCTCTCTCTCTCTCTCTCTCTCTCTCTCAATTTTACCGATTATCTCAATTTGCCCTCCAAGTTTATTCCCTTGATGTGAGTGTGTGGCTTTGGACAAGTGAAAACAAAAAAAGCCAAAGCCACATCTTTCTGAGTGTATTTTTCTAACTGATTGTAATCATCTGTTCTGGTGCGCAGGATATCATTAAAGTCTTAACTCCTGCTTTTACTGCTGAGCTCTGGATCTGAGAGGTCAAGGACGGAGAGACATACACAAACACTGATTTCTTACATCGCGTATTGTTTTACATACAGAAGGTAACACTGATATTTACTGGCTTTTGTTTAATGGTTGTTATTCATCTGTCAGGCTCTGTAATAACAGTTGGATGGATACACCATTGAAACCTACCTTTCTTTAATGTCATGCAGCAGAGCAGATTTGAATTGAGCTGAATTCATAGAAAAAAAGTGGATGAGAGAGAGGAAGGAAAACTGTGGAGAGAGAGAGAGAAGAGAACATTTTCAAGGGGGAGATTAGGAAGGAGAGTTTTCATATTAGCCAGAGAAAAGAACCAATGAAGGCAGGTGTCACAGGGTCACGTGTTTGTGTGTGGCTACCAGAGAGGCATTGCGATGTGAGGGGGGGGGGGGGGGGGGGGGGATAAGTCCTAAGCAGTAACATGCAGCCATTTGATCACATTAATTGGGATGATGAGTTTTATCATCCCACTTATCCTGAGGAATTTCAATAAAAGCTGATACCAACTCATCTCTGCTGTCAGCTGAAAACTTGAAGCATAAGGATAAAAAAAAGTAGTCTTTTAGATTGGTGCCTGGGAGATAATGCTGTAGGAATGAGGTATTCAAACAACCATTTAATCTGCTCTTCACACTTGATTTGCTTGTTTCATGCTTCAAATGAATGCTTCAGTCTGTTTTGTTCAGCTTCAGTTAAAGTCCTTTCTTTTAGCCTTCCTCTTTTGATTGCACAACACAGCTAAATAGCAGTATAATGCTCGAATGGTCATTTTATTACAACCTGTATTTCTTTTTAATAAGCTGTTTAATTTACCCCATTAAATGGCTTTGTTTGTTTTACTTTCAAGCAGAACTCCACCAATTTTACACATCAGAGTCCTTTTACAGACTGTTGTTCGGGAGTACTACTGCTTATGGTCATATAACGCGTTCTGTGGCTCCAGTGGGAGCTGTGTGAAATCTGATAAATTATCTCAAATTATGTTCCGAGTTAAGAGTTATAATGAAGTGAGCTTACCAGACCTCTGTAGCTTGCTGCTCATCTCTGCCTGAAGCTACTGTGGTAGCTCCAGGTTACATTAGCCGGTAGTAGCATAACACACCTGATATCTGACTGAATTGTCTGAGAATCAGGGGCCGAACAAAGCAAGTTTGACTCAGACTCTACCACAGAGTAAATATATGGCTACCACAACCAAAACCGATGAACTGAAAGACCCTAAATGCTGCACTACAAGTTGTCTTCATCACCTTTCACATTACACACAGACATTTGGTTCAGTGTTGATATAAGAACAGTATTAATTACGTTTAATTAAGCGTTAGGCTTGGGTGATTAGCACTTTACCCTTATAACAATAAGGACCTGGTTTCCAGTCAGTATGTCCATGTGGGCCCCATAAGGGTTACATTTGGGCTGCAATATGGGTCCCATTTCGGTTTGTCTGCAGTTTCCATGGTGGCTCCACCTGTGTTTGCCCATATGGGCTTCAAGTGGGTTGTGACTGGGTTTCAGGTGGGGCCCAACTGGGTGAGTTACACATGTGGGGCCCATGTTTGTGAAACAATATGGGGCCCATACAATTTGCCCTGTTTATGCCCATGTCTGCTTAGCCTACTTACATCCGTTATGGGGCTCATACAGTCAGCCCATGTGGGCTTCACATGTGGGGCCTATGTTACTGAAACCATGTGGGACCCGCCAAATTTGCCCAGGTCAAGCCCGGGCCCACTCAGTACCCATGTAGCCTGCTTTTAAGCCATGTGGGGCCCACATGGACATGCTGGCTGGGTTATGGGCCTATTTTGGTCCTGATCCTGGTCCCTTATTATTTGTAGAGTTGTTCTCCCTGTGCCTATATGCTTCTTGATCCCAGTTTAATTGGTTAATTGGCAACTTGATATTGCTTGTAGCAGTAGATGTCTATCTCCGTCTCAGCCCTGTTGTAAACTGGCAGGTCTACCTCGCTTTTTGCCCAATGTGAGCTGGGAAAGGCTTCGGTCCCCAATCAGAGTGGTCAACTGGTCTTCACTCTGTCTTCCAGTTGGTCAGACCACTCAGTCCGAGACTCTGGTCCAGTGTAAGATATCCACAACAACTGACAAGATTTCCTGGAAGTTTGATTCATGATCCCCAGAGGAGAATTCCTACTTGCCTAATGTGGCCATTGGGGCAGGAACCTTTCATCCTTTCATCAACCCTTTATTGTAAGTGTTGAATGATTCATTAACTTTTCTTTCGCATCAGCCTCAGGGACAAATATGTCAGCTCTGTTTCAGAAATTAATAGCATTCCTAAACTTTTGTATTCTGAAGTGTAATGAGTACTAAAGCCTCTAGGGGCTGCTACAACAGAGTATTGCTGTTTATTTATCGCAAAACAAATCTATGCTAACTTGGGTGTCTATGTGCAGTCCTTAATCCTGAACAAATCACTTTACCTTTACTAGTTCTAGTCTTCAAGAACTCACGTTGGTCAAGTTCTGGCAAGGACTGACAACATGCACACTGAATCATCTACAAAGCTGTAAATGGTTCCGCCTGGATCCTCCTGACTCATTTGACTTACTACATTTGGCTTGTTGCGGAGGAAAAATCCCCAGTCAGCCCCTCAAATGAACCCTGTTATGTGCCATTTGTTTTCACAACTTTCCTAGTGGTTCCTTTCTGTTTTTTACCTCTCCCCCATGTTTTCATTGGCTTTCCACATCTTTTTGACCTATGGGGCTCCAGAAAATGTTTTGCTTCATTGCTTTGGGGTTTTCTAAGGGTAAGCCCTATCCACCTACTGGTCCTGGAGCAAACAGTATTTCGAAACAACAGCATTAGTGGGTAATAATAGCTCTGCCTGAAGTACCACATGAAAGGCCTTTTATAGCACATGGCCGTCAATGAGTGCCAAAACATTTAGACGAACACAATAAAGCATTTAAATGTTAATATGGTCATGTTAGTTGTTTTTGGTAATGTACTGGATTTTTTGTGAATCATTTCCAATGTGATAAATATCAGGGATCAGAAATTAGAAGGATGTTTGAAAAGTTAAGTTGTCTGTGCAGTTTTTGTTGAGACTGTGATACTGATGATGTAAATTTGAGCTCCAGTTTGACTTTTGTTTAATTCAGAAAGTTATTTTTAAAGTCTTCTTCCACACTTTTTCATACTGCTGCGCTGTCATCCTTGCATGATTTGCCGTTGCATTGACCGCATAGTTGGCAATATGGACGAATCTACAGCTATATAAACAATACTGACATTTATATACGGCACTTGTGTTGTTGGTTTTGTGGTACTTGCTCATCACATGTCCAAAATTGGTAACTCCTTTGTTTTCGTGCCTTTGTTATGTCCAATCATCAACACAGAGCTGCACATGGTCAGTCCTACCGCAGACTGTTATAGTTTCCAATTTCTAGAATACGTGCCGGGCCCTCACACATGCTACAATTATGTAATTTGAAGAGGTTTATTGTGGCAGGGTGCAGAAACAATACATATTCTAGTTATATACAACTTATTTCAATTGGCTAATGTGTGTCTTTTTTTTCTTTTTGGAAATGTAACACTGTCAGGATTATGTGTATAAGCAACATAATCACTATACATTTACATTGAATTCATCTGCAAAATGGTCAGCAAAGTTGATGTTTAGGCAAATTAGGGAAAGATTGTGCTCAGTTAAACATTCAAAAACTCAATTGAAGCTTATGGTAGAACACAAACCAGGACCTTTGGTGTCACACTCATGTGTTTTGTACATTCACCCCCAACCTCCAACCTGTACACCTTGTTGCCTGTTAATAAAAGGTCATGCTACAACCCGCATTGGGATCAAATGTTGCCAGTAAACATAAAGTTTAAGAGGAACATCAATAAATGCAGATCGATTATTTATGTTTGCTGAATAGATGGTGGTGGTTGGTCGTGGTTGGTGATTCTGTGGTGTTAAACGTGCTTTAGTTGATTCTTTTTGTCTAAATGTTTCACTTTCTTCACCAGCTTTGACTTTCTACTGTGTGGTGCTATATACATAGGTAGTGTACAGTGGGTCCATCAGAGAGCTTTCTTCTACTGAAAACAGCTGCATGATGCTGGAAATGAAGTTGCGTAAAGAGACCGAAGGAAAACAGTACAGTTGCAAGCTATGAAACCACAACAATGAGCTTAGAGATGCTCTGTAGATGACTCTATGACTGATAATTCCCTGTGTTCATCAGAACAGGCAACCACTCTCAGATTACATGTAGTCATTTTATCCATTGTTTATTTGAAATATTGATTAATGCAGATTGTACTTGCTGGTATATTGTTCAGTTTTCTATTTTTCAGTTTTTTGGGCTATATTTCAGACATAAATGAACTCTTCTCTTTGGTGTAGCTGGCTTGAGCTTCAAACTTTCTGACTTCATTTGGAAGGTATCTCATACTGCTGATTGGCATTCAGTCTAGTAATACTACTATGACAAAATGCACTCAGACAGATTTGGAGGACCATTCTAATGTCTTTTCATGTTTCAGGCCACATACCACAAACTACTTGGTATTACTGCCAAAGCGTATCATATTTATTTAGATCAGTAGATGTGTTTTTTCTGCAGTCTATGCTGTCATTGGTTTCAAGTCATTTCATGTTTCTATGAAAAGTTGCAGAACTTCGATTAAGCTGATTTTCATATTGTAGTTAAGCGAATTGAAAGGAAGGTAGAAAAAATGAATTCAGTCATTAATCTGAAACACTATAGCAACGTTTGAAAAGTAGAGCATTTTCACACCTGTCGTTCGTTTGCTTTGGTCTGACTCAGCAGATGAGTTGCTGCTTTGTTGCATTTAACCTTTGGTTCGGTTTGGTTTCACAAAGCAAAAATTTCAAACAAACCAAAATCTATCAGCAAAAGGGAGGGAGCTGCCAAATCTCATGTTGAGAAAGGAGAGTGTTTTTTTCTTCCGCGATAACTATCCAAAATTGACAATTGGCAGAACTCATAAATGTTGTCATCTTTTGGGACATGTAGTCGAGCCAAAATATGTTGGCAGAATGGCACATTTGAATGCACTTCAAGGCAACGTCTCGAGAAAAATGTGTTGGGTTTCCCATTAATCTATTAAACTGTGGCTACAGTTTTACGTCAGCATCTCCAGGCACATAGCCTACGTTTGTGATGCCATGCAGGCATGCACACACATGCACACACTCCAGCATATAGTGTAACTGAAACACAAGTTATCTCTCTCTCTAAACACTTGTTCACTGCCCCTCACACTACAGTCACACTGTCATGATGTGGGAAAAACTTTATGCACTCAAAACACTTTTACACTACATGTCACATTCAGCCATTCACACACATACATACACTGATGACAGGGGCTATCACACAGGGTGTCAACCTGCTCATCGGGAGGGAGACTAGCCATTCACACACATTCATACACCGTTCTTTGGGAGCAATTCGGGGTTAAATATCTTGCCCAAAGATATGTCGACATGCGATTGATGGACGATCTATGTCCTGAGCCAAATATTGATGACATACCATAACATAATGCATAATTACAGTAACATAATGCACAGGGCATCTGGCTACTGGATCTGATTTAATCTAGATGTGCAATGTTTCCTGCAGTTTGGTCAGAGGTTGGATCACGTACATACCACAAATGAACCATACCAGAGTGTGTTTGTAACCAGACCGAGACCACCTCTTCTACCATGTGTTTTGGTCTGCACCTTAGAGCAATTGCAATTGATGTGTTCACCGCTGCCCAATGGTTGACAATGGACCATTGCCATGGTCCATGGTTTGATTTAACCGAACTAAACAAGGCAGGTATGTCAATGTTAATGAACAGTACATAGTTTGCGGTAAATGGGCAACAACTTTCTACTAACAACGAAACTATGACTAATGCTGTAATCAGTGATTGCTAGACATTTTAAACTTTCCAAAACAGAGCTTAAAGCTGTTTGTTTTATCACGCACCAGTTTTTTTAACTTATGAATTACCCAGTCCATTAAAAAAACATCTTGGTACTCTTGTTGCTACACTTACTGTACAGACACATGTTCATGACGAGTTCTCAATGTTCCTTCAGAGAGCGTAGAAACAGTGTATGATTTATATTTCAAGGATGACTTCTCAGTTTTGCTTTGCCCCTGCAGGAAGCCTTGATAAAAAATCTGGACAAGCTGACATGATAAACCCTCCTCCAAGTCAAATATTACTGTTATGAAATTCAATGATGTTTTAAAGGGATGGTGGTTTCTAGCCAAGCACTGCAGCTCGCCAGAAAGTTACAACCTTCGTGTAATCTGTAGATGACCCATGAACTCTGAAGTAGACGGATGGATGTGGTGAAATACCCGACGCAACGCCAGCATCTCTCTCTCTCTCTCTCTCTGTCTCTCCAAGTGTGTCTCAATGTCCCTCTCTCTCTCCCTCTCTGTGGGCTTAAGTTGCTTCATCACTCTTACTCCATCATGACTGAGATGACCAAGAATAGAAAATTATCAATGATCTTTCTTGCTTTAGCCTTTATCCTGACTCAGTCACCACATAGTCTTGCTTTCATCTCTCAGTTTCTATTTATTCTCCCCCCCCCCCCCCCCCCCCCAACTGCGTCACCCCCCCCCCCCCCCCCCCCCCCTTTCGCCCACCCACTCCTCGCTCCCTCTCTTTCTGTCTGTATCTCTCGCCCATATTTCACAACCCCCTGGGGTCTGCAGAAGAATGCGGTGTGTAATTAACAATCATTTCAGAGGAATTTTTCTGTGATTTCTCTGTTCAGCTCAGTCTCACTGCTCTGCCTCAGTGTCGATATGCATGTCCATCTGCTCTAAATACCAACTGTTACCTATAAATATCACACCATAAATATGACATGATCCTGCAGGAACAAGAGTGGTCAGAGAATGCTTCTGTCGAGCATCTGTTTGGCCTTCTTGTTGCAATTATGATTCAAAATAAGTAGGTAGCGATTCAAAAAGTTTAAAAAAAATAGACATGGATATTGAAAGGTAATCAGGGCTCCAGACTTCCGAAGTGAATGTAAACCGTCCCCAAACCATAATGTTGGCTCTTTATTTTGTTATTATCATGTGTAGTTGTTAGTTGTGAGTGGAGATGCTGCTTTCAGTAGTTGTAAATGTTTCCATGTTGGACCGTGCCTTTGCAATACAGTTTCATATGCTGCGGCCCCATTTCTGCTCCTGATAACAGTCTGGAAAGATTGTAGCATTCTGAGTGCACCAATTTCTCCAGTGACCTCTCTTATAGTATAATTGTATAAATAGTTGTTATTAGTTTCTGTATAGCTCTTAGTATTCCTCCAATGTCAGTTTGCTTAGTTGTGGGTCAATAATTCATGCCTGATGATGAAAAATGAAGCAGTCTGCAACTCTGCTATGTTCACATTTTAGAGAATATAATTGATATTTTTCTCATTAATGATGTATTATTTTACCAGTTGTAACCCATCCGCTATTAATCACAATGTTAACTTTTACTGAGTAGCCAGTCAGTGATAGAAACTATAATAACAGCATGAGAAGGCAAGCTCCATTGTAGTCAAGGCTCAGTTCAGTTTGTCATTTGCTAAATGATAGTTTAAAATAGATAAACAAACAATATGTGGGGTGGCTGTGGCTAAGGAGGTAGAGCGGGTCATCCAGTAATTGGAAGATTGGTGGTTTGATTCCAGGCTCCTCCAGTGCACATGTTGATGTGTCCTTGGGCAAGATACTTAACCCCATTTGCTCCCGATGGCTGTACCAACGGTGTGTGAATGTGACTTGTAATGTAAAAGCGGTTTGAGTGGTCGAAAGAGAAGTACAGCCTATTTAACAATTATATTGTATTATATATAAAATCCCTTTCATCCTGGAAGCACAGGAACAATGACTTTATTTATATAGCACCTTTCAAAAACAAAGTCACAAAGTGCTTTACAATAAGGTCATCAAACAGATCATACATAAGTCAATAAGATCTCAAATGTAAAATATAGACAAGATCAAATAATTTAATTGTACAACAAATACAAAGTTAAGACAAAGTCATACGATAAAAGTGAGTCTTAAAAAGAGATTTAAAAGATAACACTGAGTGTGCCTGCCTGAGATCTCCAGGCAGGGAGTTCCACAGCTGAGGGGCCCCAACAGCAAAGGCCTGGTTCCATGTAGTGATAAGTGGAGATTTTGAGTTCTGCTGGAGGATCTGAATCAGCGATCAGGGTCATAAGGAGTTACCAGATCACAGTTGTAGGCAGGAGCCTGACCATTCATTACTTTAAAAACAAGCAGTAAAATCACTTCTAAAACTCATTAGTAACTAGTGAAGAGCAGCAAGCATTGGTGTAAAGGGGCGTTCAGACCAAAAGTGTCTGACGCAAAAAAATAGCTTGAATCACCTCTATCGCGCCGCTTGATCATAAATAAAACATTTTGGATCATCGCTTCATTTGCTTCATTCGCGCTTGTGACGTCGGGAGAAACTCGCCGCTGATTGGATGTCGTGGCGCGATGTCGCCTGAAAAGTTAAATTTTTCCAACTTTATTCGCGCCACTTCAGACGCTTGATTCATTCGCTTCATTCGCGCCGCCTGATATGAAATCAGGTGTTATCGCGCCATTCACATTGATTTTCTATGTGGACGTGCTGCTCAATTTGCGTCAGACGCTTTTGGTCTGAACGCCCCATAACTCTAAGCTGCGTTCAGACCCAACGCGATGAACGCGACAAAATTGCGCGACAAATGAGAATCTGTCGCACTATCCCTGGAGTTTAGACGTGTGACCATTTTGTGACCATAATGTAAAATTTTTGTGCGTGACGCGAGCCTGCCCATTTTCACTCCATAACAAACATTGCTTTTTCAATCATCAACCATGGCTGAGATCACTTACTCTTTTCTCTCATATGTGTCCCTGAGGCTCCTGAGGCTCCTGAGGCTCTTCCATTTCCTGCGACACACATCAACTGACAAAAACACACGTAAATTAACTGTTGAATCTATGCAGGGAGAGCCAGCTGTCTTTTGTTTTTGTTTTTTTTTCTTCCTCAAAACTTTATAAGGGAGAGCCAGCTATGCTAACAGGGGCTATACGTCATGACGTAAGTGACGTAAGGAGAATCTCAACGCTGATAGGCTATCGCGGCACGGCGTCACGCGATGTCGCTGCAAAAGTTCAAAATGTTCAACTCCTGCGATGCCGCGAAAAATCGCGTCAACGTCATACCTTAAGTATGTGTTAAAGACCTGGCAGACCTAGTGCAGTCTTTTTTTTAGCTGAATAAAGTGTATTGCAATAGTAAAGTCTGGAGGTTAAAGCATGGATGACCTTTTCTAAGTCTGCAGAGGAAAAGAATGACCTGACCTGTTTATCCAAACACATTTTCTATCGTTTCAGAGATGAAAGTATGCTATTAGTATCGAGCCTGGTTGGTAACGGTTAAATAATATGAACCTAAGAAAATGATAAATTGTCTTTTTTCCGGACAATTCCGTCTGTAGATGAGACTTCCCAAAAATTGTTTTCATGATTTCTGGTATCCAGTGTTGCACTGAGTAGAAGTTTTTCCTTCAAACTTTTCTTTAGAAAAGATCACGTGGTCTTCTTTCAAATTCTTTCAACTACAAAACTAAGAAACTCACTCAAGTAACAACATCAAAAGTCGTTATGCTAGTGCCCCCTGGAGACTGAAATCCTCATTTACATGCCAGAAAACTTTTTTTTTCATGTTTTCCAATGTTGAGACCATGTGGATCATTTGGTGCTTTTGAATAAGACGCTATCCTCCCAAACCCTCTGCTTACCAGACGATGGTGCTAATGTAGCAATTTAATCACCAATGTAGCAACCACCAAACATGGAAGGAAGAAACAAGACATTTAAATATTTTTCCATTTTTTTTTGTATTTCTATATGAAGGGTGGGTTTCCAGTGCCCAAGATTTACTCCTAGATCAACGCCAAATCTAACCCAAATAAATTTCAATGCTGGAGTGTGTCCGCAGTCTCTGTTTATTAGCCATAAACAGCCAATGGATGACTTTCCCAACTGAGTGCATAATTATACTGTAACTAGGGAGGTCCCAATCTAGTTTTTTTGGCCTTGAACCCGATCAAAGTCTTTCAATATTGACTATGCACCAATACAAAGTCCGATGTGATACATATATTTATACAGCAGTGGAACATATACGATGAACTAACTGAGTAACTGAGATTATTGATATGATATGCCCTGAAATTAATGTGACGTTATCCACTAGAGAGAAGATTTA